>NC_056612.1:26677432-26977432 GCF_018340385.1 Cyprinus carpio | reverse complement strand
TGATTTCACAGAATTGTGAGATAAAAAGTCAGAATTTTTTTTATTCAGTGGCGGAAAGGGCTTCCATACATATGTAAGCGTATGCATATGAAAAATAATGCGATCATCAACACTAACCGCGTATAAATGAAAACTGCCTAATGTTACAGAGTGAAATATCAATCCAGAGATATTACTGAATATGATCCAGATCATGTAGTATTTGATGAAAATCTATGTTGATAAAAAAAAAACAATGCTTGAAGCTAGAATAAATAAACTAGAATTTTAATTTGAATGTAGAGGGTTTGATCTTTATTTTGATGCATTGCATGTTCAGATATTCTTACAACAAAATATTCTGGGGGCCATGAAATTTTAGTGAAAAGATGTGGCTGGCATCTTTTTTTCAAAACCGTTGGCGGGGAAAGAGTTAAAAGAAGAAGAAAAAAACCCTGCAACTGTGGATGCCAGAACTTTGCCGTAAAAACATGGTAGCAGCATGTTAAGTTTTACAGATTGAACTTAAATGTAAAGTAAGAAAAGGTGTAATAAATTTACTGAAATGGTGTTAATATATAGCAAATTACTGAAATCTAATAATAAGTGCAGCTCAGCATCTGTGGCAGGCTGCTGAATTCCTGTCACAGATATTCATTTGATCTGTACCTCGGTAAAAACTAGATCTGGGATTTGAAAACAGGCTCTTATTCAGAATGATTTCACTTCTTAAAACATTTTAATTCTCCCGAATTCCTAAATGAGGCGTTGAAAGAATCAAACCAGAACCAAATACACAAAATTCCTTCTGTTTCTCATCTCTAGAAAATATAGATATTTTTAAAAACCTCTGCTGACAGAAATGCACTTTTAATGAAAGCCAGTGCTTGCTCTTTAAACATTGACAAAAACATGAGTGTTTTCCACATTTTTGGTTTGTTTTTACAAAGATGGTCAAATTTTCTGTGATGACTTGCATTGAATCCAGAATCGTCCTAATTTAAAGGTTTGTGGTCATAGAATCAGCCCATTTTAGCCGTTTGCCTTTCCTTTTTTCTGAGAGAATGACTGCAGATGACATCATCACAGCTTTCTTGAATTCTGTTAACATGAGCATGAAGTGACATCATAATTAATTTCCACGTGACGTGATCTGTGATCATCAGTGGAGTTGTCTGGGGTCATCTTGAGACCAAGTTGTTGTGATGTCAAATGTCATATTAAAAAGGCATTACGATCTTTTAGAATCAAAACGTTTCATAATCTTGGCAACAAACATATCACTGGAAAGGTTATTTTGATATAAAAGTAATATTGACAGTGGAATCTAGACATTTGTGACAGAAAAATGCAATAACAAAAATCAGTGGAGTTTGGATGGCATCCAGTGGCTGTTTGTGGTATGACGCCCTAAATAAAATCTCACAGGAACCTCAATTTTTTTCATATCAACTTCAAATTTGGTACATAACTTATTTAGACACAAAGCTTTAATTTTATACCAATTTCAGAGTAAAACCTGTTATGTAAAATATTTATAATAAATAAAATAAAATTAAATTAATATAGCGCATTTTATTTACAGTACATTTAAACTTTTTGATACTAAACTTTTTTGAAAAATTCAATTTTTGCTAAAATTTGCTAATTTTTTTCTTTAAAAAGAGACCAACCTTAGGTCTATATTCCAAAGTGTTCATAAATTACAACAATTTAAGTTTGAATAGTGCACTTTAATGCCTATTTTTAAAAAAATGGGGTGTGACAGTTAAAGGGTTAATTTAAAAAAATGTATTGTATATTTGCATTATAACAGTTTTAATGAGCAGGTTTACTTTGTATTTTATGATATATTGCAAGAGATACATTCAAACGTAGCAAGTAAATTAAGAAATTGTTTACTTTTATTACGTACATTTTTAGTCTTGTTGTGTACAGTTCATCAGTGTACGTTATTCCAAGTTGTTGTAATCTTTCATGAAAATGCAATAAATTGCTCTGCCTCTGACATTACTTTCCTTTTCAAACATACTCAAGCTGTCTTACTTCTCAAGCATTCTGATATGTAATGCCCAATTTTCAGATCAGTTCATATAAAATGAAGATCATTTTTCCTTATTCTCAACTATCCCGTTTTAATCAGTAAAGATGCACATATGTGGAAGTAAAATGGGTTGTGAATGCGGTTTCATGTTTGAGGGGCATTTTCATAATCTTGCATATTTTTTTCTTTTCTGTTCAGATGAAGAACGCTAACTTTAATCTGGATCCCTACATTCAAGAGTTTGGAATCAAGGTGAAGGACGACATGGCCGAGGTGACGGGGAGAGTGCTTCCCGCTCCCATCCTGCAGTACGGCGGTCGTGTAAGATCTGTTTTACTGAATCTGAAGCTCAGACAGCTCCTGTTCTACTTCCTGTTCCTGTTGCTGAAACAGTAGATCAATAATGCTTGCAATGCCAAGGCAGTAGGTTCAGTTCCCAGGGAATGCACTCCTGGTCAAAGGTCAAATATTGCAATTTCAAATATCTGTGATGTCCAGCTGTATTTTCAGCATCATTCCTCCAGTCTTCAGTCCTTCAGAAATCATTCTAATATGCTGATTTACTGCTCGAGAAACATTTATTATTATATTTTGTTTAGGGTAAGTAAGTAAAAGAAACAAAAAAATAACAGAAAAAAGAAAATGGAAAACAGTGGCACGTAAAAGTGAACATTAAAGATATTTATAATATTAGTGTAAAGATTGCATTTCAAATAAATATTTCAAGTAAATGCTGTTCTTTTGAAAAGAGAAGAATCAAAAAAATATATAAATATTTCCTCAAAAATATTAAACATTGATAATAATCAGAAATGTTTCTTGAGCAGCAAATCAGCATATTTTCATGATTTCTGAAGATCATGTGACACTGAAGACTGCTGAAAATTCAGCTTTGCATCACAGAAATAAATTACATTTTACGATATATTACAATAGAAAATAGTGATTTGAAATTGTAATAATATTTTACAATATTACTGTTTTTACTGTTTTAATCAAATAAATGCAGCTTCGGTGAACAGAGGAGACTTCTTTCAAAAACATCAAAAAATCTTTCTTACTCTCAACCTTTGACTGGTAGTATAAGTGACTTTAGATAAAAGTGTCTGCCGAATGTATAAATGTTGACGTGCTGCTTTTACACATCATCACCTCCAGTCTGAGATTTCTAAATTCTCTCTCACAGAATCGTGCCATTGCGACTCCTAACCAGGGTGTGTGGGACATGAGGGGAAAGCAGTTCTTCAACGGCATCGAGATCAAAGTGTGGGCCATCGCTTGCTTCGCTCCGCAGAAACAGTGTCGGGAAGAGGTGCTCAAGTAAGGAAACACACAATTTCTGTTCTTTCCTGCAGGTTTTCTACACACACTCTCGTCGGTTTTGCATTATTTGCATTTTTCACTTACTTGGATTGCTCTGGTGTTTTCACTCAAAGCTACGGTTTATGTTCCTTGTTATTGTTTTATAGATTTTCTTTTGTCATTTTTAGCATTCTGGTTGGTTGTGAGGTGATGGATGAAAAAAGCCATCCTAAAAGTCCACATTTGCATTTTTCACCATTTTTTCCCCATATATTGGAGCTTGTTGCACGTGTATAAATAAATATGTAACACTTATTTGGCATTTTATTTATGCCACTTTGAAATGCAGTTTTTAAACAAATACATACACTATCGTTCAAAAGTTTGGAGTCAGTAAGATTTGTGATATTTTAATTATATTTAACTAAATAAATATATATTTACTGGTTTCAAAAGAAGCATTTACACATGTGTAGTTCATGATAGATATTCTTAGCTGGCTGCATGTAAATAAATATATCGAGCCAAGATTCACTCTGAAACTCACAGCACATAATTTTATGAAGGACAAAAAAACTGTTCACAAATGATGAAATCAAGATGTAAATATTTATGTTACAAATTATAATTATTTTTATTACTTGATTTATTTTACAGTATAATTACAATCAATTTCTTATCAGTGTTACTTTAGTATCATTTAGATTCTATTATAAGTTTTCCTTATCTTGAATCTGTTTTATTTTTATATGTTTTATTTTTATTTATATATATATATATATATATATATACTGTATGTCTGTTTAGTTTTATATTTTTTGTTTCAGTTTTTAAAACATTACTAGCTGAAGTAAAAGGTTTATGTTTTATTTTATTTCAGTTAATGTTTATTTTATTTCAAGCAACAAAAATGCTTTTATGATTTCAGTTTCAGTTTTAGTTTTAGTTAACTATCATAACCCCGTTTCTTATTTAGTTTGATATTTGTATTTCACAAATCACAATATGATCGTCATTTCAATACAACAATCAATATTCACAATAAAATCATGGCGATTATTATTTTATTGTTATATTGAATTGGTCAAAACTGTGGGATTGTGACCAATGACAATTCAAGTGGAATGAGATAAAAAAAAAAAAGAAAATAAAAATACTGTTCTTTTCCTAAAAGAAATATAAAAAAAAATTAAACATGTAAAAAAAAAAAACCTATAAAGCATCACAACTGTTTTCAACCTTGATAATTATAAAAAAAAAAATATTGCATGCTTATAAATCAGCTACGAATACTTTTGTGTTAATGTGAAGATCTCTTTATCAGGAACTTCACGGACCAGCTGCGTAAGATCTCAAAGGACGCTGGGATGCCGATCCAGGGTCAGCCGTGTTTCTGTAAGTACGCACAGGGAGCCGACAGCGTGGAGCCCATGTTCAGACACCTGAAGAACACCTACTCCGGACTGCAGCTCATCATCGTCATCCTGCCCGGAAAAACACCCGTCTACGGTAAGAGGGTCACACACAGAGCAGAGCGTCCACCCGCCAGACGCCATCAGACTGATGAACACACGTTTGATCTGTGCAGCGGAGGTGAAGCGTGTGGGAGACACTCTTCTAGGAATGGCCACTCAGTGTGTTCAGGTGAAGAACGTGGTGAAGACCTCGCCTCAGACGCTCTCCAACCTCTGCCTCAAAATCAACGTCAAGCTCGGCGGCATCAACAACATCCTGGTGCCGCATCAACGGTGAGAGCGTGATTTAGATTTTCACTAACAGTCACGTGTTTCTGAACAGTAAGATAAGTCTCTTCTGCTCACCAAGCCTGTATTTATTTGATCCACGGTAGTGTAGCTTGAGCGTTGACACTTTATCCAAACCTTTTCATAGATCGGCAGTGTTCCAGCAGCCGGTGATCTTCCTCGGAGCAGATGTCACTCACCCGCCGGCTGGTGATGGGAAGAAGCCGTCTATTACTGCGGTAAGCACGTCACACAAACGCTGCATTTGAACACTTTCAGCTGTTCTCATGAACCTCACATGAGTGACTGGCACATTATAAGCAACTATCTTGAAACCATAGTCATGTAGACAAGAGGCTGGAAGGCAACCAAACAGTTTGTGATATTTCTAAGTGCTGTTTAGAGGCAGAAATCTGTTTGCTACCTCAATTCAAATTCAGTTCAACTGAAATTTAAATTCAGTTCTGAGTGGCACACAGTCTGTACAGTTTTATATGGATTTTTACAAAAACAACAACAACAAAAATATATTTTAGGTATTATTTATATACTTTCATATTTATAACATATAGTATCATATTACTATATAGGGAAAATTGATTTAAAAAAATATCCAGTTTATACAACAATAATAGTTTGGCATCAAAAAGAAAGAATGCAGATAATAGCACATAAATGTAAAAAACAACAACAACACCACTGGTCAAAAGTTTGGGGTCAGTAAGATTTTCTTTAAAAGAAATGAATACTTTTATTGAGCAAGGATGCATTACATTGATCAAAAGTATAAAGACATTTATAATGTTACAAAAGGTTGATATTTCAAATAAGTGCTGCTCTTATGAACTTTCTATTCATTAAAGAATCCTAAAAAAACACACAAAAATATGAGCAGCACAACCGTTTTCAACTGATGATAATCAGAAATGTTTCTCAAGCAGCAAATCAGCATATTTTCATGATTTCTGAAGATCATGTGACACTGAAGACTGGAGTAATGATGCTGAAAATTCAGCTGCGCATCTCAAGAATAAATTACATTTTAAAATATATTCAGATATAGAACAGTTATTTTAAATTGTAGTAATATTTCACAATATTAACTGTAGTTTTGATCAAATAAATGCAGCCTTGATGAGCAGAAGAGACTTCTTTTAAAAAAAAAACCTTAGAAAAACATCCTTTTGAATAGCAGTGTATGTATAGACATTATGATCAGAATTTGTGTTCAAATTTGGACAAAAGGTTTAGAGAGATATCAGGCATTTTTAAAATTGTGATTTCAAGGGCTGGAAAATGTTTTTTTTTTTTTTCTTTTTTTTTTTACATTTAATTTTTTTTAAATATATATATATATATATAAGCTAGAAATCACTTTTTGTGGGTGCAAACTCTATAAAACAATTTTTATAAATAATAATCATAAATTGCAAACGATTAGAAACATTATGGTAATCCATTAGTCAAAAGGCGTGTCCCCCTGTGGACTGCCTGCTGTAGCTATTGTTCCTTTACCAGCAATGGCTCTATTTTTATATAGCCTACTTAATTTTAATTCATGCCACATTTACGATTACACTGCCTAATTCAATTTGCATTGTTTTTAAAGCTAGACATACAAAATCTAAACAAAACTGCATGATAATTTCCTCAAGCAGTCATCAGATGTGTTATATAACAAGAGCAGCTATCATTGATCCAGGACATAATGAAGTTATATAAATGTAACCCAGCTCTCTGGAAACCCAACCTGAGCCGAAAGCCACTTCATTTGAGTCTCAATGCGAAGGCTGTAATTACCAGCCTGCTGCTCTTTGTGGCCGAGTGCCGCCCAGTTTGCCGCCGGCTCCAGAAGTGGCTCAGAGCACGGGCCGAGTGAAAGAGAGGACGAGCCGGAGGTGGGCAGGACAGGATGGGAGCTTTGAAAAGGGAAAATGGATCGCCGGTGACTCACGGACGCAAAGGAAATGATGTCACCTCCCGCCCTGCGCATGCAACCACTTGTAAGCGTGTACTCTTTCGCCGGTTGCCAAGCGATGGTGACAAAGGCCTGAGTCACACAGACAGACTCCAGAACATTTACAGAGGCTGGATGAACTGCTGCCGATGATCGTTGGCTTTTCTGCAACTTGGGGGCAGCAGATTTCTCTACTTTCTCTGCAGGCGGGCACATTTGTTTAGCATTGTTTGGATTTTTCACTGATTGCTCTGTTTTTACTGTGATTAGGTTTAAAACAGCTGTGTCACGTTCTTTCTTGTTATCAGTTTGTAGTCATTTTAAGTATTCTGGTTGGTTGCTAGGTAAAAATCCATCCCAAAAGTCCACATTTGGCAACCCTTTGTTTGCTTCTCTCATGTTGCCTGTGTGTGAACAGCAAAAAAAAATTTTTTTAATTTTTTTTTATGTCTGATTTGTGCCACTTAAATTTATTGATTTATTTATTATTATTTAGTCTGATACATACACTGCCATTCAAAAGTTTTGGGTCAGTAGGATTTGAATTACTATTTTTATTCAGCAAAAACACATTACGTTGACATTTATAATGTTACAGAAGATTACTTTTCCAAATAAATGCTGTTTTTTTTTTTTACTTTCTATGCATAAAAGAATCCTGAAAAATAAAATATATCACAGTTTCCACAAAAATATGAAGTAGCTTAACTGTTTTCAACATTGATAATAATCAGAAATGTTTCTTGAGCAGCAAATATCAGAATGATTTCTGAAGATCATGTGACACTGAAGACTGGAGTAATGATGCTGAAAATTCAGCTTTGCATCACAGAAATAAATTACATTTTACAATACATTGCAATAGAAAACACTTATTTTGAATTGTAATAATATTACATATTTTTACTGTATTTTTTATTTTTATCAAATAATGCTTAAAAGACTTTAAAAAAAAAAAGATCTTACTGACCCCAAGCATTTGAATGGTAGCATATCTGATCACCGTCTAAATACTCATATCTCGTTTTCGAATGAATTTGGATTTGTCATGACTTTTATTAAACCTCATTTTTAATGCAGCATGCTATTATTTACATTAACATTTAGTCATTTTGCAGACACTTTTATCCAAAGCGACTTACAATTGGGGGATACAGGCAAACAGACACAGGAAGTGCTTGTAATAACAAGTTTTAGACATTGTTCAGATAAGTACACGCTAGAAAGAGAAGGAATAAATAAAGAGAAAGACAATTGTTTTGTTTTGTTTTATGATGTAACGCGCTGTGACGTGACTCATCTGTGCAGGTGGTGGGCAGTATGGACGCTCATCCCAGCAGGTACTGCGCTACCGTTCGAGTACAGCGGCCCAGACAGGAGATCATTGAAGACCTGTCGTACATGGTGCGAGAGTTACTCATCCAGTTCTACAAGTCCACCCGCTTCAAACCCACCAGAATCATCTTCTACAGGGACGGCGTGCCAGAAGGACAGTTACCACAAGTAAGCACTATTATGGTTCATTCAGAAGTCTCTTCTGCTCACCTAGGTTGTATTTATTTGATTAAAAATACTGAAATATTATTGCAGTTTAAAATAACCGATTTCTATTTGAATATCTGTTCAACTATAATTTATTCCTGTGATGCGCAGCTGAATTTTCAGCACCATTACTCCAGTCTTCAGTGTCACATGATCTTCAGAAATCATGAAAATATGCTGATTTGCTGTTCAAGAAGCATTTCTGATTATTTTTCAGCGTTGAAAACAGTTGTGCTGCTTCATATCTTTGTGGAAACCTTGATCTTTGATGAACATAAAGTTGGAAATAACAGCATTTATTTGAAATGGAAATCTTTGTAGCATCATAACTGTGGCGTCCTTGTGTAGATCCTGCACTACGAGCTGTTGGCCATCAGAGACGCCTGCATCAAGCTGGAGAAGGACTACCAGCCGGGCATCACATACATAGTAGTGCAGAAGCGCCACCACACCCGCCTCTTCTGCGCTGATAAATCTGAAAGAGTGAGTTTCTGCAAATCAGAATTTAATCACGATTAATCGCATCCAAAATAAGCTTATTTAATATGTATACACACATGCATGTATATATTTAAGAAAAATAGGCTGTTTATATATTAAATATATTTATATGTAATATGATAATATAAATATAATGTAAATATTTTCAAAATATATACTGTATGTGTGTGTTTATATATACATAATATATAAACACAGTACCCATACATACAGCGTGTAAACAAAAACTTTTATTTTGGATGCGATTAATCATTTTACAGCACTATATTTTGTTAATGTATTGAATTTTATTGGATTTTTGTTTTTATCTGAATTTTAGTTTTAGTATTTTTGTTGTGTTTTGCCATTTTACTCGTTTTGTATATTTTGTCTACATAACATTTATTAAGTTTTAACTTTAACTTAAACTAAACAAAGATGAGAATTGTTGCATCCACAACTAACTAAAATAGAATAGATTTTTAAAACTACTTTGAGTTTATTTATTTATTTTTTATATGCTATAATGTTTTTTTTATGGTTTTAGTTTGAGGTATTTTAGTACTTCAGCTTATTGTAAACAAAATGAGATATGTTAATTTAAAATAGCTTAAATAAATGGTCAATTTTAAATTAATTAAAAAGTAAACATTGTTTAAATGAATACTTTAAATAAAAAAAAAATTAATTAAAATGTAAACATTAAAAATGTACATGTAATTCATCTAGCTGGATTTTTCATGTTTTATTTTGTTTTAGTTAATTTTATTTATTTAGTTTTTCTTCATTTAGTTTTAGTTATTTTAGTACTTCATCTTTAAATGAAAATGAGAAATATTGCCTTGGCAACTAGCTGAAATAAAACTTATATATTTATTTATTTATTTTCAGTTAAGGTTTTTTATTTAAATTTCAAGTAACAAGGAGTTTTTTTTTTTTGTTTGTTTGTTTTTTTAAATAAATATAGTGTAGGTTAATTTTGCAATCTTGATTCTAATCAGATCGGGAAGAGTGGGAACATTCCAGCAGGAACTACGGTCGACACCAGCATCACGCATCCGTTCGAGTTTGATTTCTACCTGTGCAGTCATGCAGGTATTCAGGTGAGCTCACAGACTCGGCGCAAACATTCATTCATGGCCGTGTGCCTGTGACTGTGGTGTGACGTTCTGTGCTCCTCATCTCAGGGCACCAGCCGACCCTCACACTACTACGTCCTGTGGGACGACAATCGCTTCACGGCTGACGAGCTGCAGATTCTCACCTACCAGCTGTGCCACACATACGTGCGCTGCACCCGCTCCGTCTCCATCCCAGCGCCTGCGTACTACGCCAGACTCGTGGCTTTCCGTGCCCGATACCATCTGGTGGATAAAGAGCATGACAGGTGAGGCCAAGATCAAGAGCATCTAGAGTTTAAATGTTACTAAAATGCATTAGCTATATAACTTCATGCTGACGCTCTGTTCCAAAACCTACATTCTAAAGAGCTGTTCCTTTCCACTGACCTGCTTCTCCATATCTACTAGATCAGGGGTTCCCAACATTCGCTTTGTCAGCCAATTAGCCAGTTAGTATCCTCTAAAATTATAAGTTGATATTTCAGCAATTTAACGACACTATTGCATGACATGCAAATTAATAGATAAATTATTCAAATACATTTTTAGTAAGAGTTTTATTTTTTTATTTTACAATTGTTAATATATAGGCATGCACATATATAGGACTTATTATTATTATATAATGAATATTTAAAATATTGAATATTATATTTTAATAAATAGAAAATATTGATATAATTAATATTTAATTATAGGGCTAATATTTTTATTTTACACTGCAATTTGCAATACTAATATTAGAATACTGATATATTGATATATTGGGACTTTTTGTTGTGGAAATTTTGTTTATGATCAACATTTCTTTCACTTTACATGTCATTTTTATTTATTTATTGAGCTTTTTGCAGTGCATTCTGGGCTTGCCTTTTCTGAAAGGATACATGAAATTAAAGTATTCAATAAGATTACAAAAATATCCCTTACAAAGCCTAAGCAAGGCAAGAGTACACACTTACAAATGTATTAATATAGTAGATTTAATAAACAATGGTAATTCAAAGTGCTTTACATGAAAGGGATTTAAAAAAAATAATCATAAAAGAAAAAAGAACAATAATAAGCAAGGCATAAAAAAAATACAAAATAGATGTAAAACGTGCTAAAAAGAAGAAAAGACAAAAATGCATAAATAAGATGAAACAATGCAATCAGTAGGATGCCAAAAAATGCTGTTTAGGTAGTGAGAACAGAGCTTTAAATCATTCTTTATCTTTTCTGCTTTGTATTTATTTGATCAAAAATACAGTAAAATTGTGAAATATTATTACAATTTAAAATCACAGTTTTCTATTTGAATATGTTGTAAACAGTAATTTATTCCTGTGATGTGCAGCTGTATTTTCAGCATCATTACTCCAGTCTTCAGTGTCACATGATCTTCAGAAATCATTTTAATATGCTGATTTACTGCTCAAGAAACATTTCTGATTATTATCAATGTTGAAAAAAGTTAAATGTTGAAGCCGTGATACATTTTAATAGAACGTTCAGAAGAACAGCATTTATTTGAATATTTGAATCTAACATTATAAGTGACTGAACTGCCACGTCTGATACTCTAATGCAAGTCCTTCTTTATCTGGTCTCTGTGTTTACAGCGGGGAGGGCAGTCACGTCTCCGGACAGAGTAACGGTCGGGATCCTCAGGCACTGGCCAAAGCCGTGCAGATTCACCACGACACCCTGAGGACCATGTACTTTGCCTAAGCAAACCTTTGCCACACAGCCCTCGAGCCAGTTCCCCGGGTGCTACCAGTCCCAACGAGGAGTCTCACACTTTGAGTTTCGTTCAATCTGGCTGAACTATGCTCTTTTTTTATTTAATTGTGTATTATTGTAAACTACTTTCGCACTCCCACAAGTACGCATGTATGCAATACGGAGGGAAGGACAAAGACGAAGCTGTCGTTTTGTATGCCACCACAAAGCTGCCTCTTAACCTGACGCCCCAAGTGGAGGAATCGTTGTTACTTCCTTTGGCATTATTTTTATTGTTGTGAAAGTTTCTTTTTACTTCTGTGAATGACATGGTACATAAGCACTTAGTTTTAGTCAAAAGGCAGTGATCGACCGTAGCAGAAGCCGCGGACGCAGGTGTCTCGGATCGATTTTAGACTCGCCGTTAGTTAAAGAGTGGCCGAATTAGCGTAACGATAGATGGACCACTGAGTGCATCGCTGCATTTGCACTCTCACATCAGCATAACACCGAAACCAGCATTATGCACCAGCCAACCGGTGAAAAAGGGCCCTCGTCTGTAAAACGTGCAGTTTACTTGCACTTGAAAAGGATGATTTTGCTAACTCTTTTTAACTTCCAGTGCACATAAATCTTCCTGAACTTAGAGGAATAGTTCACCCAAGAATGATGATTTTTAAAATCATTTATTCGCTCTTGTCATTGCAAACCCTAGATTGTTTTTGTTTTTTCTCCCATGAAACAGAACGAGCTGTTTTCAATGCAGCACTAAATAGATGGTGATTAATAATGTGAAGCTTCAGCTACGTGTCATAAAACTAGTCCGCATGACTTGCATATTATAATCCAATCATTTTAGTTTCCTGTAAGAAAAAGACCCCAATTTTGAGTTATTGTTCGCTATTTTTTTAAACTCTGCTTTTTATGTTTTAAATCAGACATTTTGCATTTCTGCATTTTTGGGTGAACTTTTCCTTTAAACCGTATCTTCCACTGGCCTCTGTACACGAAGCAATACAAGGTCACTGAAAGCAGTCATAAATAATGTTTAAGGTGATGGAAGAGAATGAGATGCCGAGAGCTTGAACCATGCAGGAATAGCTGTTTGTAAATAGTGAGCCTGTCCTCTTTCCCACACAGGCTCACGAAGGCCGTTGGGTCGTCATAGCCGTTCTGCATTGTTTTCAAACGTGCCGTTGGTAACACTGCCACATTCCCTTCCCAACAAGCACATTTAACACTTGCCATTATCATTGCACCTTTTTACCCTCGCCTGACGCCCGTGGGTGCAGCGAGAATGTGGGCATGCCGGAAAACACCTTTTCCGCAGGTTAGGGGAGCATTATGCCATGTAATCATGTCATACGGTGGATGTATGAAATGCATGTTTAAACTGAGTCGGTGTTGTAACTGGAGCCTCTTAGTAATCATATTAAGTCTGAGCCCGTACTAATATTTGATGCCATACTTTCTCACCCGTTTGCCTTAAAATGAAAGAGCTGTCATTACAAATCTGGATTTTTTTTTTCTTTACACAACTGCATACAAATAACACTTCATAGGGTGAACAAATAATGACAGAGTTTTCATTTTTTGGTGAACTTTCCCTTTAAGGAAACCTTAAAAAGTGGCTTAAGAGTCTCTACAAGGGTGAAAGACTCGCCTCAAAGCACCTAAAACGGTTTGTTGAAATTCAAAGGGATTTTAATGGAATGGTTGACCATGTTTTGTTTTTTTACTCACCTTTATGAAATGTATACAAAGACACGCCTTTATATTAGGTTTTACCAAACCAACGAGGTGATTTTTATTGATGCCCGCTGTACAATATTGATCCGGTCTGTCCTAGACTAAATATTCTGATGCAGTACTTGACTCTCAGAAGTCACAGCATCTCATGGCTGATGAAGAAGATGGAGGTGCGTGATGGTGTAATTGGAGAGTGAACTTCACCCGACCTCAATGTTTAAGCAATATTAAGCCACTGATAAAGAACAGTCCATATCATAGCACTTCCCGGTAGATTCAATGAATGAACACATAAGCAAGTCATTTTGGCTCTGTATGTAATAGTTAGAGGACTTTGTTCGGGATGATTATTTTTTAAAGGAAATAAAAGTTGTTTTTTATTAAATACTGTGTCGAGTCCTGTTTTCAGATGCAAGGGAGTCTGGGGTTGAAACACACAACTGTATTTGATTCTTTACTGCTTTTTGCAGTGACAGTGTTTTGTTCATCAGTGGATGAATCCTGGGCATCATTTGTCATTTATACATCTAATTCTATTGGTGTACCAAAACCCGTTTACTTCCAAAATACAACATTTCGAACAGAAACCAGATTTCAAATTAAAAAAGCAAGTTTTTAAATTTTGATAAATGATGTCAATGTTTTTCTCTGGAATAGCATGCATGCTTCATTAGACCAGGAAAGTGACTGTGGTCCGTTTTGATTTCATGTTGACTTTAATCAATGGCGTTTTCATGCGTCCTTTGTAAAATCACTCTTATCATCTATTCTGTTTTATTAAATGGATACCATAATTCACACCGTAACACCATAATTCATGTTATCAGTATTCATTCTTGTGCAAGTTATTGTACCGAATTGAATGCTGCAGTTTATTTAAGAATGGTTTTATGAAGATGAATGAGGCCTAATAAATAAAATCACTCTTATCATCTTTTCTGGTTAATTGAATGGGTTACGATTATATCATGTTATCGGTTTTATGATGGAACAGATGGAAAAGAAATGATTGAGAGATCCTTTAACCATTGTATAACCAAAAAAAAAAAAAAAAAAAACAGCAGAATGTTCAGAGAACGTTTAGAAATAATGTTTTTATGACTTCATGGGAACATTAGCAAAATGTTCTCAGAAAATGTTTTGTTAGCAGACAGACAGACAGACAGACAGAGAGAGAGAGAGATATAGATAGATAGATAGAGGGAGGGGGGTGGGTTGGTTGGTTAGGTGGGGGGGGGGGGGGGGTGGATAGATAGATAGATAGATAGATAGATGCTAACTGACATAGCATTTATTACAGTAGCTACAGAAGCTATAAAATATATCATCTGCCTTATTCTGTGATAAAAATGGAAAAAAGTTTTTGTAGTATATAAACCAATCATAATCATAAAATTGTCATTAAGAAAATATATATAAAAAAAATTACAGAATACAAATTATTGGTTATTGTCCAGCACTGTATTTTATTTATTAGCCAATTAAAAGACATTGAGTTTTTTTTTTCAATTAGACAAACATACATAAAAAATATTAATAATTATTATTTATTATTATTATATTTGACATTTCTGCTCCCCCCCAAACTTCTGAAATGATTGCTACGCCCCTGCCCTGTAACATAGCTGCAATATAAAACTTCAGCTATATGCTGTGTTATCTTCATTTTAGGAATCAAATTTTGGTTTTGTGGTTTTGTGGCTCCACGTGAATTTTATTCGGTGGGAAAGGGGCCAAAATGGCTCTTTTGATGTTGAAGTTTGCAGACCCCTGGTCTAGGGTGACCATATTTTAGTTTTCCAAAAAGAGGACTGTGGGTGCAGGGCGGGGGGCTGGGGTGTGGTTGGTGGTTAATGGCGAAATGCCTAAAGTAGCTCAATCTCAAACATCAAAACTCAAAATATGTCATTTGCATATACCTGATATACTTATTTCACAGTCACTGTTATGCATATTGATCATAAACACAGCTTAAAAGCTTCCTAGCAGTGGCCCTTCTTCAAAAAACTTAACATCTTGGCAAGATTTCAGCTGGTAAACCCTTGCATCGCAGAAATTCCAAAACCTATCATTCACACAGAAACTGCATAGCTTAATGACATAAAACATATAAATAAGCACAAAAAATAAGTAAACTGACAATAACTCAACTAGCTTTTTAAACGAGAGAACTTTATTGTCCAAAGGCAGCTACAATACTAACATTTAAATCTTAATTTCTACATTTCAGCCATTCATACATTTAGAGATGCACTGATCTTAACTTTTCATGGCAGAATACAATACTGATTTTTAATGTATTTTATTTAAGCAAAAGACAAGAAAGAATGAAAATATGAGAATATGGTTAGTTGCTTCATTATATTTTGATCTAAATTATACTAGAATTTGGTTTGACTTACGCTTTGTGTAATTAGGCTACATAAAACACACAATGTTATTATTATAATTGCTACAGTTTTTTAACTGCTTACACACATTTTCAAAACTTTGCATCTTTTTTTAAACTTTACATACGAATCCAAGAATTGCACAGACAAAATGCAAAATGCCTCATTTCTCCTGCATTCAAAATAACACAAACACATCTCAAAACCAAACATTTGCCATAATATTAATTCCTGTTAGATTTTTGTGTGTGACATAAAAGATTGTGTGTTGTGTTTTGCAAAAAGTGTTTTATGAAATTGAAAACTGAGTCAAAAGGCAGAGAATTAGTGAAAATTAGAAACTGTATGACGAGTAAAAATTTTGTGTGTAAGCTATTACTTCTTTACAGTTATTTTTTTGTTTTATTGGTTTATGTTTGTATGTTATGTTTGTTTTATTTGTGTACTGTATGTGCACATTTGTGTGTGTTTTGATAAGAATGAATATTAATTGATACAAATTTGTTCGTTTTGAATTCATTGTGTCTGTATCTGAAAACAAAGTAGTTTTATAATGTAGTTTTATATATAAAAACACTGGTGTATAAATAATTAACTCAACTGTTGCGTAACTTCAATCCAACTAGATTTTAACCGAATCCAACATTTTTTAGCGAGTGGATAGAACTGAATGTTTTTGCGAAGGATTTTGAGATGAAAGAGGCTTAATAAGTAGGTGATTATGATGATGATGATGATGAGGCTGCCTCAAACCCCGTTCCTTCCCTCGCGTGCTCGCGCTTCCCCTCGCAGCCAATCAGCGCGCGGCTCTCGCGGCAGGTCCGTGCGTCGCGCTCGCGGAGGATCAGACGCTCCATATTTAGCTGAAGCGAGTCTCGCGGAGGCTCTGAGTGTCAGAGAATCCCTGCGAGAGAGAGAGAGTTCAGCCCCCAACTTATTTCGTGTCAACGCCGGCGTACAACGAGGGGAGTACGTGCCATCGAAAAGCCTCGAGCGTCGAAGACGGAATCCATGGAGGATCGGGGACGTTCGCGGATTTTTCCCCTCACAGATGGGAACGTAGCTTAGCTGGTTAGCCTGGCCCCTAGCAGTAGCAGGCTAGCCGTGTCGAAGAGCGGAGGCGACATAAGTTGACTTTTCCTCGCTGTAACGTCATAACACCTCAACAAACCGCCCCAGTCTTTCCAAAGAAACATTTCTGAAGGCGTCGCCGTCACAGAAACAGCGATTCGGGACTGTATTGAGGGGAACTTCTCGTCTTAGCTGGCTGGCTAGCTGGCCGTCACGTCAATCTGTCAACCGAACCTGAAATCCAGACCGGATAGTTCGAGCGAACCTCCCCCTCTCCTAAGATAAACGAGCTTCTGGGACACTGGATTAGGAGCTTTTAAACCGGGAGGAAACGCTCGCACTGGGTTAACGGAACCGTAGAGTTTCTGAAGTTCGTCTACTGCGAGCCGGGGACGGAACCGGACAGAGACCTCATGAATGGAAATCGGAACTACAGGTGTGTATGATGTTGGGTCTTTGCAACGTCATGACGAGGGACTGAATGGATAGATATTTGTGACCCCTGACCACAAACCCAGACATAAGGGTCAATTTCTTAAAACTGATATTTATACATCATCTGAAAGCTGAATGAATAAGCTTTCCATTGATGTGTGGTTTGTTTTGTGTCTCCCGTTTTGTCAAAACGATTCACAAATTGGTCAGAATGATTCATTAGTAATTCAGTGTGAATTTCACAGTTTAAAACATGTGGAAACCCACTCACCTTTTATAAAATAAGAATGCATATTTAATCTAATGATTATATATTTAGCCAAAAACTGAAGTGATTGATTTTAAGATAATAAAGGTCATCAGACACTAACAAAATCCCATTGGTCATGAAAAGCCAGGATGCCAGGGTTTCAGCTTTTAAGTGTCTCGAAAGCGTTTCCACTAGAATTCTCATCAGGACCGCTTGTCTGTACCATAGTCAATCGTTTCTGTGAAATACTGAGTTCATGTTTGTACTGTTCTTTGCACATGTCTTGTAATGAGGTTTAGATCGGAGCAATTATCTCATTGTGCCTCATCGTGGGCATTTTAAAGGCTGACTGTGAGTCATGTTGTGATGTGATGAAGCGCTGGTCAGACATGATGAGGGTGGTGTGCCTCATGTAACCAGCAGTGAGTGGGTTAGTATCGGGTCAGACGAGTGACCTCTCATAACCTCACTGACATCAAGCTCAGAAGTTCATCATTGGCAAATTTCCCATTTTTAAGCGCACTTCCCTAAAGTTGCGTATTCCTTTTTGCTTGCGGCTGTTTTCTTGAATGATACTTGTTCTGTGTGTTGACTAATAAGGTGGTATTTCAGGGGTCTGCATTGTGTCACCTGTGGAATACCCCAATCTGAAGGGGCTTTGTGAAGAAAGGCTATCTTGCGCATTGGATTTTCCCTTAGAACATGTTCAATGGTTCTGTACTATTGCTGAGAAATAAGGCTTTTTCAAGATTGTGTTGATTGATTTTTTTTTTTTTTTTTTTGGCCCCTGAGTAGTTTGCAATGTAATTGGCTGCCTAAAGGGCCCTATGAAATCTGATTTATTCTTCCCAAATTATGTTTTTCCATTTTCTGGATTCATTTTAATAGTTAAATTAAATATTATTCATCAATTATTCATTTTTTTTTCTCTAAATTTAGTCTGTTTTTTAAATCTTTTTTATCCCATTTGTATTTTTCACTCAAAAAGCATGTCTAATGATTGAAATCATAAAAATGGTACAATTTAACAACAATTTATTAAGGTGGTGTTTAATTTGTTCTTTTTTTCTTTTTCGTTCTGAAATGGTCTGGATTCAATTTGCGTATGCTTAAAATGTTTTAGATTCTGTTTTAATGGTTAATAAGTTTATTGATGGAAAAAAAGCATGTCCAATTATTTAAATCTTGAAACTTATTCAAATTTAACAACAGTTTATTGAAAGTTTAACAACAATTGCAATTTTAGGGCCCTTTGAAATCTGATTTGTTTTTTCAAAAATTCGTTTGTTTGTTTATCATTACTTTGCGTAGTGCATTCTACTCTACGATAATATATTTCTGTCACAGTTTCATCAAGTTAACCCAGATTTTTATTCCTGACAGATTAGGACATTTATCCATCCAAAATCTGCCAAATTACGTGACATTCAGCGTTATATTGTAAATTCCATTTTTATGTCTGGATTCTGCGGTTCACTGGATTCTGTGAGTCTGTGCATCTGTGCTGTGGAAACTAAGTGGCCAGTGACCGTGAAGAGACCTAACCTGTGTGGTTTTAATAGGTTTGATGCTAAATATGGCATGGCTCGAGGTGTTTAATAACACCATATGTTTCCTGTCACCAATCTAAGCCCCTGTTAAGGGGAAGCCCCCGTCGGGTGGGTACAAGCCAAAATGATGTCGTTTTCCTGCGCAGGTTGCATAAACGTTTTTTCGAACCTTTCGAGAGCATGAAGTCACTTAATGATCAAAGTGCCAAGCTTTTCCCAGTAGTTGTGCTGTTGTGCCACAGTGTGCTGCGTTGACTTTTGATTGCCGCTGTTTGTTTGATGGCAGTGCCAAAGCAGAGGAAGAGTTACATCCTTTGTTTCAACAAAAGCCGCTCGATCTCCTCCCATCGCCCATAAGCTGATGACATGCTATGTGTGGTTTCTATGGTGAGTGCAGTTTGCCTTAAACTGCATTGTGGATAGCCAGTACAGTGATGGTTTTTGGGGGAGGCCCAGTGAGATGGTGAAATAGTTTGGGGGCTGCCAGCGCTGTCTGTCAAAGACAATATATATTTGCTCTTAAATGGCTTAAAAGGGTGATTTTAAATCATCATTTCAACTGAATTGCAAATTGCAGTTACATAAAACCACAGTATAACGTAGTAAACATTAGTTATCAGTTTAGCTTTTATATTCAGATATTCATTTTTTGCTTTTTTTTTATTTTTTAAAAATACATTTTTATAGATATGTAAAACAAGCTGTTCATCTTCAGAGGTTATTGATTAATGATTTTCATTAACTATCAAAATGTATTTATTAGGGTGAATTTGAACCACAATTTCAACTGAACTTTCACTGCAGTCAAGATTGGAAATATTTAATGCAGCTATGTAAAACATAGTAAAAGTCTAGTTAAAAATGAGGCATGTTTTAAAAACTTTACCCCCTAAATGAACATTTAGTTATTAGTTTTTAAAAGTAACTTATTTCAGAATTGTTTCTTGCATAACTTTTCATTTTTTTACTTTTATTCAAAGCAGTATTACTCGTGTAAAGCAGGTAATCTTGTTGTTATTGTGTGAAATTAAGCATAAATGGAACAATGAAAACACAAAATGTATTTATTGTTCATTTTAAGTGTTTTTTTTTTTTAATACATAATTTTAACCAAACTTTCTGGATATTGTATCCAATTAGTTTTAGAATATTTATGCAGTTATCTAAAATACACTAAAAAGTCTAATTTTAAATAAACAGTTAAAAATAATAATGTTGAAAAATTTTTCCTTAAATTAATGCTGGTTATCAGTTTTTAAAAGTAACTTATTCAAATAGGGTTCTTGTGTTAATTTCACCTCTGTCATTATTCTGTGCAGTTTTAGTCTTGTAAAGCAAGCTTTTTTCATAAAAAGCATAAATAGAGCAATGAATAACCAAAATGTATTTATTGTGTTGCTTATGCTTTTAAGTATTGCTGCATATTATTTTGCCCTTAAAAATAATCAGTGCATCTCTCATTTAAGAGACCTATAGCCAGTTAAAAAGCAGTCAGTGAATGCTCATGTCATGATATTGCATTGTTTTATATTGGCCAGCCCTGTTCACCACGTGCACTGCACAGTCACTATGACCCATCATAGCCCAAGAATGTGATCCCTTTCATTTTTTCACCACGTGCACTGCACAGTCACTATGACCCATCATAGCCCAAGAATGTGAGAAGAGGTTTTTTGGATTGTTTTATGTATGGCCTTAGCAATCTCTCTGTGTGCATGCCCTCTCTGGTTTGTAGGCCAAAGAGGCTATACCATTAGAAAGAGAAGGGTTAGGAAGGAGTTTATACCATTTGAGGTGATATATGGTTGAAGCTTGACCTGGGTTTTAAGTTTGATTCTTCTGTGTGTTTTATTTGGTTTTAATGTGTTTTCAGATGCCTTTGCTTAGTATAGATTAATTTCTAGTGTAATTGCTTCTTTTCTGTGTGATAGTTTGTCTGTTTCTTGCTTTGCTCATATCAGATTAAGGCTGTTAACTAGACAGGGCGCCTTTCACCTCGCTGTGGTGGAATCTCAACCCAGAATGTGTATCCCCAACACCCCTGCTTTGCCAACGTCAACGGTGTCCTTTTCGTATCTGCGGATTCTATTGAGTCTGTTATTTTAAGTGAATCAAAAACAATTTTAAAGTAGTTGGAGCAGTTTCTTACTAAACTGCAGGTTTTTTTAAATGATTGCTTTCTGCTTTATATTACTTTATGCTCAGTGTTTTTTTTAACTGGTGGTTTGTATCGCAATGTTTTTATTTTACATTCTGCCCAAATTCTGTTTTGGAATTTAATTTATTTTTTATTTTGAATTAAATTAATTTTTTATTGTAGATTGTTTGAGGGTCTTTTGGAGCTTGTTTGAAGGGTTCCAAATTCTGCACAATAGAAGATATGAGTCTGGACTTTCTTGACAATTGTCATTTTATAATTGTAAGCTTGTTACTATCATTTATCCATAAATCAACTTTTTTCTTCCCTTATTTAAAACTCTGTCCATCTAGTCGGTAGAATTTTATAAAAGGGTTAATGAGAATATTGGTTGTTGTCATTGTTTCTGAATTTTTTAGGGATTTAATTTAAAATTTATGAACTTTACCCAGGTGAATCCAACAATTCCTTGTTTCTTTTTATTTAATATCCAACATTGCCAAATTCTGTAACATTTCAATTCCTGTGAAAATCGTGATACAGGATCTGTCTTGCATTTTGTACCTCACAGAAACCATAGGTCTATACCAATGTGTAGTTAAAGATGCACATTTTGAGTAATCTGAGGTATTTTACATGATTGATTGAAATATATAACACACATTTAACCTACATTTTGTGTTTTATGATGTATTTTTTGTGATTGAGTCAATGATCTCAGTAGCGGACCAATGCAGTAGCATTGCATTTTTTTCCCAACTGTCCTAAATAAATATCTTCATCTTATATAATTGTTTTTAGAATTTGAATTTGGTATAATTGTTTCTTGAAATTGATCTTTTAAATGTTCTTTTAAAGCTATTTAGAGCAGTATAATTGTTTCTAGAACTAGAATTGGTCAAAATGTTGCTTGAAAGCAATCAGGTTTACTGTATCTTTCAAAGATTACATCTTTACCTTAGCAGGAGCGGTTTGAGGGCTGCAGCCTGAGTTACTGTGTCGGCCGGTTTGCCAACTGTACACACGCATGGACACACACAGGCTCCAGCTTCCCATGCTGTTCTGTCAGTCAGTGCGTCTGAACCCGGTGCTGTGACTGACGCCATTGTGTCGTCCCCCGAGCTCTCGGCCCGTTCCCACAACCCAAGCCTCTGTGGATTAGGCTCACAACAGCTGTATTGTGTGTGTGTGTGTGTGTGTGTTTGCTGTAGTTTGCTAGAGAGGTAGAGAGCTCAGAATACAGTACTGCATTTATCGCTGGATGTCTGGAAACTGACCAGATGGGCTGCTCAGCAGTTAGTGTAGTTAGTTGTGAATTTCTCCTGGCAATCTTTGCACTGTGTGTGTGTGTGTGTGTGTGTGTGTTTTAATCAAAGCAAAACAGTTCAAATTTCTCATGCTTAGGGTAAGTGTTGTTTTATTTTTATTTTAATAGTTTCTTAATATATTTTTATATAACTTTCATTTAAATTTTACTTTTAGTAATTTTAGCACTTAAGTAAGTTTAGTTCAGTTAGTTATAGGCAACATTTTAATTAATATTATTATTTTTAAATATATTTTCACATTTTTATTTTAATTTGAGTTTTACTAATTTTATGTGCTGTTGTCATTTTTTATTTCAGTTATTTGAATTTCACTTTAACTTTTAGTAATTTTAGTACTTAAACACATTTCAGGTAGTTGTTCTTTCTTTCTTTCTTTCTTTCTTTCTTTCTTTCTTTCTTTTTCTTTCTTTCTTTCTTTTTCTTTCTTTCTTTCTTTTTTTCTTTCTTTATTGCTTTTTCTTTCTTTCTTTCTTTCTTTCTTTGTTTCTTTCTTTCTTTTTTTCGTTTTTATGGTTTTATATACCTGTATAACTTTTGTATTTTTGCTTCTACCTGTTTTTTTTTGCTTTCCTCTCCGTAATATTAGTACTTCAAACATCAGTTTTCAAAAAAAAAAAAAAACATTTATTTATATTTTTGGTTTTCATTTGAATTTTAGTTTTAGTAATATAGTTTTGTGACATTTTTAATAGTTTAAATTTTTCATAGTTTTAGTTTACAGCTCTTGTCACAATTTCTCTTTGGTAAATGTAGGAAACTTCACCATTAGAGGTGCATTTAAGGCTTGTATAAATAACCAATGTTTTAACACAGTGTTCAGCCACAATCAGTCCGATTGCTAATATTTATTTTTAATATGTTGTTAATAATAATGTTAATATTTATTTTGAAATGAGCCTTTGATAAAAGTTAGAGGTTTAGTAGTAGCATCATTTGTAGAGTATTTGTGCAGAGAACACTATTAATTTATTTTTATATATTTATTTTTTGTATTTTACTGATGCTGAATTGTAGCCCTGAGCTCACAGCTGATTTATCAGGTTATTTGTTGTAGAGATGACGTGCTACCAGCTTCCAGCGCCGTCGGTCGTTTCTAGCGTGGACGCGGTGTTACTGTGCAAACAGCCAGCCGCTGCTGTTGCTGTAGGAGCTCGCAGCTTTCAGCACCGTGTGAATGAGCTCTTGCATTAATGATTCAGAGGAACCGCCTGCACCAGAGCAGCTCAGCCGAATGATGAATTGCTCTTAATCACACTCACCTTTTAGGGTTATTAATATTTTTTTTCGTTTATTTCTTGGTTTATCGTTGTCCTCCTAAAATTACAGGCTGCATCGGATGCCGTAATGACTGTCTCCATGGTCACCACGTGCTCTCTTCTTGCCCGCTTTAGTCCCTGTTTATGGATCACCTGAGGACAGCGATGCTTTTGGCAGCAGTAAGGAGCAGAGATTGGAGTAATCTAATCGCTCCGTGGCCCACCTCTCCCAGGCAGCTTTCTCCGCTCTTATTATGATGTTGTGGGCTTTTTTATTGTTATATTAGCTGTTTTTGTCTTATTTGTTGGCATACAAATAAATCATCAAGCCTTTTGGGTTCATAGCATGCCAAAAGCAGACTATCTCTGCCCAAATTTTATAGGCATTTTGATGACAGGATGTTGAAATTACAGAGCAATTTCCGACGATCTGATGTTTTCAGAACATAGTGACCTCCAACCGTGACTAGTGATATGTAGGCAAATACATTTTGTGCATTCAAAAAGTTAAATACATAAATCTGGTGCACTTTTAGAGAAAAAGTAAGAGCATCAACCCCTTTTCAGTGACCAAGCCAAACAATTGGAAACAAAGAGAGAAAGAATAATCACATTTTTGGTCTAATTATTAACAAATTAATGATGATGATGGTGATTGTTATTGTTTATTTTAAAAGCCAATGTATTGTGCTGTAATAATATTAAATTATTAATGTAATATTAATATTAAAATTAGTTTAATTATGAAATATTAATTTATCTTTACAGTGCAAGTGTATTGTATTATTATTATTTACTATTATTAATATCATTACTGTTATTAACTTAAAGAAAGAAATATATTACTACCATAATGCCCTTGCACTGTAAAATATATATATATATATATTCCATCATAATTATATACATTATTTTCTAGTATAAATATTATATTAATAATTATTATTTGTAAATAAATGTAAATAAATACAAGTATAGCTATTTTTTAAGTTTTGTATTATATTATATTGCTACTGTAATATCCTTGCACTGTAAAATTAAACCTTTTATAATTATTTTCTAAATATTTTCTAATATAAATATTGTATTAAATATTGATCTTTTGTTATTATGTGTAAGCTATTTAAGATTTATTATTAGTATAAGTTAGTAAGTAGTTCACAAGAAACGTTGATTTATTGAGTCGGTTCTTCTCATACTAGACTGGTGTGTTTTTTGTATCAGAATACTGAATATCAGAAAAGATTTCTTACGACAGGCCTGTTCTGATCTCTGCACGTTTCATTCTTGCTTTCTCTCCCTCCTTTATCTGCATGGCCTTGGCGCTCGGCTACGTTTCCCTCTCAACAGAGATGACGCTGTAGTGAGCGAGAGCGCGTTGCACGTATGCTCACGAGTGGGCGGTGGTGGGGAAGTGGGATATTAAGTTATGCCGTAGATAAAGGAGTTGTGGAGTTGTGGCTTAATTAGTGGTTTGTGGTGTGTGGTGTGTGGTTGCATGTGCGGAGGATGAAAAGCAGCGTCCTCTGGCCTCGCTGCCTCCTCTTCCACCCCCTCCGAGCGCGGCTCACAAATTTCCCAAGATCCCCGTCACTCCCTCAAGCCTGGGTCTGAATCCAAATGTGTCCGGCAGAGCGTGCGCAGACATCCGTGGGTCTGTGTTGGGTGTAAAATCCAAGCGTTATCGGTCTGCGCGAAGCAGGGAGATTTCCATGACAAAGATGCAGTCGTCTGGGGTTTCAGACCCCCCTGTTTGTCTGGCTGCGTGTGAAAGGCTGGGGTCTCTCAGACTGGCCTGTGTCTGCTGTAAGAGGCCCACCAGGTAAAAAAAGGGATTCAACTTCCTGACAGAGCAGCCATGCAACAGCGAACGCTCACATTTGCAGCTGACTTGCTTCCGGAAGTATTTTTCCTGTTCGTTTTTTAAGGGCACTTGAACCAACCAGGTCTGAGACGAATCACTTTTGATCCAAAGCTAAAAAGGTACATGTTCATGTACTTCAAAGCATTTTACATTTCAGTATTTCACCATATCCAAAGCAACTTGCATAAAAGGAACAAAGCAATATATCAAAGAACCAACAATAGTTGTAATAAACAGTTCCAGGTTTATTAGACAATTATGAAATTGAATCATAAGCAAAGGTGCAATATAAATCTCCATTATATGATTTTATTGATTGCAGTATTGAAGTGTTACATATACAGTGTCATTGTATATGAATCAAATGTTTTTGGAATACATTAGTTTCACCAAATGTTAATTTATTTACTTAGCTAGTTATTTATATTTGTGTTGGGGATATTAAACTTTGGGGTAAGGTTTAAAACAAAAATTTAAGTAAGTCTTTTCTACTCACCAAGATTTATTTGATTAAAAAAAAACAATAAAAATTGTAATATTATGAATTATTATTACAATTTAAAATAATTTTGTATTTTAGTATTTTTTTTTATATATAATTTATTGTTTGTAATTTAATTTATGATCTTTGAGAAATCATTTTAAAATGCTGATTTGCTGCTCAATAAATATTCCATATTATTAATGCTGAAGCTGTAGTTCTAGATTTTTATTGTTTTATAATATATTTAGTTTGCACTCAATCTTCCTCTCTTAATCTTTATAATGTTTTAAATCTGTCTTTATTCTTATTCTTTATTCTTTTTTTTATATATTTTAAGTCACTTTTTTTAGTGACTAAAGTAAATAGAATCACTGCTTCATATTTTTGTGGAAACCATGATACCTTTTTCAGGATTCTAATGAATAAAAAGTTCAAAAGAACAGCAATTATTTGAAAATAAATGTAATTTTCTCTAACGTTATAAATGTCTCTGCTGTCACTTTTGTTCAATATAATGTGTCCTTGCTGAATAAACATTCATTTCTTTAAAAAACAAAAACACAGTTCTCTGTAATAAACATTTAGTTTTGATGAAAATAAAAATGACAGATCACATAAAGCAAGATGGAGAAAGATTATTTTGTAGCGCAGCCTCTTCATGTTCAGTTTGTCTTGAAGGGTTTATACGTTATCGCTAAAAATCAATTTCTCTATGAGGTTTTAACTCCTGGAAGCCGGCGGTTGTGCTCTATTAAACACAGCAGCTAATGATTCAGTCTGACCCTCGCCAGGTTCTCTGAATGATTCTTGTTTTTTTTAGCCGTGACTCTGCTCTCTTCGGCTTTGAAGACTGGCCTCTTCGGCAGCGGTTATGAGTCAAACGGGATGAATCACTCTCAGCCTGACATTCGTTTAGCTCAGACAGGTCTCTGGCCGTTTGCTGGGTAACGCTGGACTGAACCTTCAGTAAACTTCTGCCATGTTGTTACGAGAATCTTGTTAGACGGTGCTGGAGAAGCCAGACAGCTTGTGTTTTGACACATTGGGTTGTCATCTTAAAGGCGAAGCATGTCAATTCTGCTAGTATAAAATACAATTGCAAAATTAACGATAGCTTACCAAAAACTGCCATTTTTTTTTTTTGGGATAAAAAAAGTTGGTTCTGCTCCAAACTTACACCAGAGCTTGAACCAGAACACGTTGGACCGTTTAAGCAAACACCGTGCTTATAATAATTCGAATTTGATTGCTGTTCTTTCATTGCCTCTTACTCTTTTTAAGTTTTTATTGCTTACTTTTTATTGTTGTTTTTATTTTGTACCCTTAATTACTCTCCTTATTACTTTTTAATTTCATAATATCCTGTGTATATAAAACAGTTTTCTTTTGAAGTTTTATATGTATTTTTTTCAATTGTAAATGTTTGTATTAACTTCTCAGTTAATGAAAATATTTTCTATCTATCTATATATCTATTTAATACGAATCGTCATTATTTTCTTGCTTTACGATATATTATGTTTATGTTCTGGAATTTTGAGAATATAGTTGGAAATGCATTCTAACTGAAGGAATAGTACCCAGAAATGAAACTTTGTTGAAAAGCTCTAGATGAGTTTCTTACTTCATCTGAACAGATTTGGAGAAATTTAGCATTACATCATAAAGCAATATTATGGGTTATGGACTATATTTTGGCCAGAAGTGATGGTTTCAAATGACATCTTGATGGATTTGTTTTTTACAAACATGCAGCTTTTGTTTTCTCCAGATGTTAACTGATGAACCGGAGTGGATTATTGTGATGTTTTTATCAGCTGTTTGGACTCTCATTCTGACGGCACCCATTCACTGCAGCGCATCCATTGCTGAGACACTGATGCAATGCTACATTTAATGACATGACAGATGATATATGCATATTCATGTCATGCATATTCATCAGTCTGTTTGTATCAAGATATTGATGTAGTATTGAGGTACCAGTTGCATGCATCCCTTTTAATGACTCTAAACAAATGATGAAATCCCAGGCCAATCTAGCGTCTGCCCATTACTGAATGTGAGAGATGAGACACGTCCACAAACACAGAAGCGTGTAGGCCAGATGTAACTTTGTGGGCCATGAGGTTCACTTTAATACAACTCTTGTACATGGACTGAAGTGACTCATGGGTAAGAAATCCCATTTCTGAGGGTGGCAACATTTGATTCATTGAGCATCACCATCACTTCTGTTTATTGTGTTTTCTTTCCCGGTCCTCCTCCACAAAGTTGCTGAAGTTGTCTGCGATGAATCTGCTAGTGTGCCCTGGGTGTCTCACAGTCAGGGAATCATTAACTGCAATCACTGTCAAACTCACTCATGAAGTCGGTATTAAATTTTCAGCATCTCTCTGTAGGCAGCAGCCATCTGTTCAGAGCAAGGGCTTCGTCTTTGCCACATGTACACAGCCTCTTCAGACATCGTCTCTTTAACGTTTTCTGCTGAATCTCAGAACTGGCCAGCTGGCACTGACTTGAGAACTGACACTGACTTTTTTTACAGGTGTTATTCATTACTTTACTTTAAAACTGAATGAATGTAATTTGAGAATTCAGAATTTTTTTTTTTTTATTTTTTTTTTTTTTTTACTATGCCAGTTTTAAAAACATTGTGCTATTTGAAAATGCTTATATATTTTGTATTTATATATATTATTTTATATTAATTGAAAATAATAATTGCATTTGTTATAAAAAATATTATTATTATTATTATTATTATTATTATTAATGTTGTTGTTAACAAAATAGAAGCTAATCAAGAGTCATTTTTTTATTTTACAATGAAATATTACAATAGTGATGTTTCTTATTTTGTCTATTTTTTAAGATTTATATTTTTGTTTAGTAGTAGTCGTGATGATAGTAGTAGTAGTAGTAGTAGTAATAATAATAATAATAATAATAATAATAATAAAAGCATCAGCAACAACAGCAGTAATAATAATAATAATAAAAACAACAACAACAGTTATAACAATAATAATAATGTATTATCATTATTGTTTTATAATTATGTTGATATGTAACTACAAAATTTGTGACAAATTGTGCAGCCCTGCAATAACAGCAAACCTGGATTTTTTTTTTTTTTTTGTAATTTAAATCACAATCAATTTTACAAGAAAAATCACAATCACTTTCAAACCCAGTCAGTTATTGCTTAAATAATAATAATATTATTATTAGGGCTGGGTTTTGACACACATTTCACGATTCGATTCGATTTGATTCTCATTCACAGGCGTTCGTTTTGATTCACAATTCAATTCAGTTCGATTCAATATAGATTATTTTGGATATACATCATGTACACACAACAAATTTTCTCAAGGAACAAAATTATTTTTAACTAATGCTGTAAAATATACATGAGAGTCAGTTGGTACGTACTATAATATTGAAGATTAAAACTGACTGATGTTTTAGGCTGTACAACTGCTTAAATTACACTTAATAAAGTTTTTATTATAAAAGTTGAAATTGCACAATGCTTATTGTGATTTATTGGATGGGAAGTGCCCTTCAATGTTTTGTCCATTAACTAAAAACAGACAAGACTAATAGATTCTTGGGATTTAAGAATTGATATCGTTTCGTAAAAATGAGAATAGATTAAAATCGAGCTTATTTTTTTTTTTTTTTTTTTTTTTTTTTTTTTTTTTTTTTTTTTTTTTTTTTTTTAAACCCAGCCCTAATTATTATAACATAATTGATTTAAATAATATATATACATCTATATGATAATAATAATAATAATTATTAATATTATTAAAATGATATTACATTTATTTTTATTTAAATATGTTACAAATACAATTATTTTAATATTTAAATACCTAATATAATAATAGCATTAGTCAATTCACACACATGGACATTTATAAATAAAAGGCAGGTTGAAGTAGCAATGCAACAGAAATAGAAACGGGATGTCCGTCAGCTGTATGTGTGTTGCATCAGGCGCTGGAAGTGTTGACACATTCATTCATTATGTAGTGGGACTGATTTGGCTTTGAACTATCTAGTTTCATTTTGCACTGTTGTTGTTTTGAGCCTCGCCTCGCCAGTGATGTTACTGTTTGGTGCAAATGCAAGAGTATGTAACATTTTGTTATTCTGTCCCTCTCAGGAGCCGTTGGGGCCCAGGCCCTGTTCTCCGTGCCACGGAGGCCCGGCTATGGCACCGTGGGGAAACCCATCAAGCTGCTGGCCAACTGCTTCCAGGTGGAGATCCCCAAGATGGACGTCTACCTGTATGAGGTGGACATCAAGCCTGAGAAGTGTCCACGCCGCGTGAACAGGTAGGCTGTGTGGGAGAATCACTCGAAGCTGACGAGCGACTCATTCTAGACTCCTCCTCATGAGCGCTGTCTCTGCAGGGAGGTCGTGGACTCCATGGTGCAGCACTTTAAAGTCACCATCTTTGGGGACCGAAGGCCAGTTTATGATGGGAAGAAAAGCCTCTACACCGCCAACCCACTGCCTGTGGCACCTGCGGGGGTAAGCCAACTAAAACATATTGAGACGCCCACCTAGGATACATTTTAGGTGCACAAACTGTTACCCAATGACACATTCTGTAGAAAGTTTGCACAATAAAAAAATCATGATATTCATAAAGTTCCTCAATTGCATCTTGTCACCAAAATATTAAGAATATTTTTTTATAAGTTGAAGTGATTGATATTTCCTGTTGACGAAACCTTTGCGGTGTTGTTTTAGTATCATTGATATACAGTTATAGTTTTTTTTTTTTGTATATATATATATATATATATATATATATATATTTATTTATTTTGTATTTTGAATTAGATTTTATTTTAATTTTCTGTTTTCATGTTTATTTTAAATTATTTTTGTAATTTTTAGTAGTTTTTTTTTAATGTCTGTATTGTTTTTATTAAGTTTTAGTATATGTAGTTTGAGTTATTGTAGTACTTCAAGTTTATATATATATATATATATATATAAACTTAAAGTACTACAATATATATATATATATATATATATACTTCAAAATTTGTAGTTTCCTTGGATGAGATTTAGCATTATTAATATACTGCCATTTATTTGATTTTTTTTTACATTTTGGATTAGATTTAGTTTTTATATTATGGTTTACATTTTAATTTTAATGTTTTGTTAATTTTGTTGTGTTTTGTTGTCATTACTTTTTATAACTTTTTTAAATATCTGTGGTTTTGATTAAGTTTTAGTTTAGTTTTAGTTATGTTAGGTATTGAACTAAAGTTAAACTAAATGAAAATTAGAAATTTCTTGCTGAAATATTTTTTTTTGTCAGTTAATTTTAATTTCAGTGAAAAACTTTTTTTTATATTTATATATATAATTTTAGTTTCAGTTAATGATAACACGGCCTTGATGAATATTTGCTCAGTGAAGTCAAATACTTGTATTTTGTTCTTGCTTATTCCAAAAATAGTGTCTGTTTTGTTTGAGCATGTCGCACTTTCTCCCAAAATATGGTGCATTTCATTGTATTTTTGTTTTCAACGACCATTTGTGAATGACTCTGAAGACATTATTCTTTGTCAAATCATGATTTTCACCTGCTGAAACTTTTGATTTGACTGCTTTATTTTAAAAAGTATATTAAAACTGACACATATATAATATAATAATTGAACTCTGCATCATCAAATTGGGTAATATCAGGCCTGTTTTTCAAATGAGCTTGGTGCATTGTCGCACTACTCCTTTTTGTGTGTCCACAGGTGGATCTGGACGTTACGCTGCCAGGGGAGGGGGGTAAAGACCGACCCTTTAAAGTCAGTCTTAGCGTGTCCCTGGTGAGCTGGCACCTGTTGCACGACGGTTACTAACACGGTCGCAGTATGCCAGAGCCGCTGGAGCTGGACAAGCCAATCAGCACCAACCCAGTTCACGCTGTGGACGTGGTGCTACGCCATCTACCCTCCATGAAGTAAGTCTCAGATAAACATCAGCTGGTTCTCCTGCATTTATAGCTCAGATGATATATTTGTGTAGTCATACAGAGACCCCAACTTGTGTTTGCTGGTTTTCATTTTTTTTTTTATTTTTTTGTTTTTTTTGTTTTTTTTTTTCTTGTATATTTTCAATTTTAAGTTTTTGCCATGCATTAAATAAAAATATACTACTACTATACAGGGACCCCAGAACTATTTAAACACATATTTTAGAACATTACATGTTAAAATATGCAAGCAAGTTTTTTTGTTTTGTTTATGAGATTAGCCTAATAATTATTTTCAGCATTAAATTGGTCAGTAGTGACATTCATAATGTCACGAAAGGTTATACTTCACATAAATGAAAAAACTTTCTATTCATCAGAGAATCCTGAAAAATTAAATGATTCAATGTTTGTTTAAAAATATGTATGAGGAAGAAGGTATTATTCAACGTTAGTAAACAGAAATGTCTCTTTAGCAGCAAATCAGCATATTAGAATGATTTCTGAAGACTGGAGTAATGATGCCAAAAAAAATCAGCTTTGCATCACAGAAATAAATTATAATTTACTATATATTCACATAGAAAACAGTTAATTTAAAATGTAATATTATTTCACAGTTTTTTGCTTTTACTAGTTTTTGATCAAATAAATGCAATAGCTTCTTTTGAAGTAGGTTTTCACCTTTTGATTAAAGATTACAAAGCAAAATCTATATAAATGAATGCACCAGTAATTCATTCATAGTAACATACATCAAGTGTTTTTCTTTTCTTTTAGATTTAGTTTGTTATTACTCAGTTTTGATTTTATGCCAGCTGTTGAGTTTTCTTAGACATAGCTTTTCAGCTGGTGGTTTTAGTGGATGCCTGATGTCAGATCCCCTCAAGTATCACTGAATCCCTAATAAGATACAGCATTTTAAACCTCATTTTGCTGTCTGTGTTGTTTCTGCCAGGTACACTCCCGTGGGCCGCTCGTTCTTCTCTGCCCCGGAGGGCTACGACCATCCTCTGGGTGGAGGAAAGAGAGAGGTGTGGTTCGGCTTCCACCAGTCTGTCCGGCCGGCCATGTGGAAGATGATGCTCAACATTGACGGTGTGTACTGTTTGAGTGTAGCACAGAGTGTGGGAACCGCTCGCACTGTTGAAGTGTTGAAAGATAGCGGGTGGGGGTTTGTTTGATTGAAGGGGGGCGTTAAATGAGTCTCTTTCTCTCTGACCAAGTTCAACAGTTCTGTGTCCCTCTGTCTGCATGTTTTCCCGCTCTCTCAGACTCCCACAATTCAATTGGCTGCGTCGGCTGCTCCTTCCCCTCCCCAAGCGTCTGAAATCATCTCCTCTTTCACTTGCTCATTGTGACACTCATAATGGAGTGAATGGGCTCAGAAAGAGCGCGAACGCATTGGCTTTGAGTTCACGTCAACATTTGTGTAGATGTTTTCTCACAGGACTAATAAAGAGCGACGTCTAGATTGCTCCAGATATTTCAGCATGATAAAAGTTTTGTAAAGTCCAGTTAGAAACGGCTAGTAAAAGATAAAGATAACCTAGAGCTGAACACCCAGTAAGCAACGTTAACTTGTAAAAGTGGACAGTCTTGTGTTGATCTGCTCGCCTGTCAAATACAAGCCACTTTGCATCTTTGTTTTAAGTTGATTTTTACATTTTACATTACAGGTACTTAAAAAGTCTTGAAATATCATTTTCAGTGAAATGTAAGGTCATAAGAAGTCTCACATGGTATAACAAACGTCTACATAATTTATACAGTTTAATTTAAGCTTATAAATAATTACATTATTTTTTACTTTCAGTTTGGCTACGTTCACACTGCAGGCTGAAACGACCCAATTCCGATTTTTTTGCCCCTATGCGACCTGTATCTGATCTTTTCATGACAGTCTGAACAATCCGATCTTTTCAAATGTGACCCAGGCCACTTGGGTATGTGGTCTTGAATCCGATACGTATCCGATCTTTTGAAATGCGACCTCCGTCTGAACGGCCAGGCCACATGTATCCGACCCGTACTTCATTGATACGCTACAAACGTCATAATTCTGCGTTGAAGTAGGCGGGAACGAGAAGATAAACAACAACCATGGCGGACGATGCTGCTGAGACCAGTCAATGGAAGGGAAGCGAGGTCACAGATTTAATTAATATTTGGGGTGACAGCTATTCAGGCCAAACTCAAGGGCTCTTATCGGAACCGAGAAGAAACGAGAAGATTGTAATTGTGCTGGCTCCGTTGGGAAAATAACTTTAATATTGCAAAAAGAGCTCCGCTGTTGACTACACTGTTGTTGACATCCATGTTTAACGTAGCTACTTCCGCAAACAACGAGTGACGTCGTTGACCGTTGAGTACTCTTCTGCGCATGCGGGTCACTTCTGGGTCATTTCACGTTCACACAGGAGATCACAAAAGGTCGCATTTAATTGGAAATGTGAACGGCCTTGCAAAAAAATCGGAATTGAGCATTAAGCCCTGCAGTGTGAACGTAGCTTTTGAAGCTTAAATATTTCAAAACCTAGTATACTTTTTGCAGTCTAATAAAATAATTTTATGAATTTTCATTGCGCCCCTAAAGTTTTTTTGTTTTTTTTAAGCAAATTTTTAAATGTAAGGGCATATGTGCTCCTTGAAAAGAAAAAAACCAAAAAAAAAAAAACATCAAGCCCTGATTATGACAATGTTTACTTTTATGGTTTTTTCTAGTAATATGTTGCAGATATTTTATTTCCCTCATTTTTTTTTTTTGGAATGAGCATCTCTCATTATTGATGTGTAGACCTTTCAAAATTAGAGTCCCAGTCATTTTAGGCTTGTTTATAATTAAAAGTCCTGCATTATGCATAAATCCTTTTATCATATATTATATATATATATATATATATATATATATATATTATATATATATATATATATATATAATATATATATATAATTTGGTATTTTGGTTACACAGTATACTGGATCAGGCATTGAATTTAACAACATTTTGTAGCTTTTCTCTGGGTTGCCCATCAAAGGAAGAAAGACTAAAAATTTTTTAACCATTTTATTAAAAATACACACTTATTAATATCAGCACAATCTTTTCATTGCCTTTCTTTAAACGTATTATCATAATATCAGCAGTATCCAATATCGGTCAACATCTAATTTGTATATATTGATATATTAGTTCGTAAACCAATTAAAAAGGTCTTTAAATTTGACTGTTTATAAGTAGTAAGGATGTTTGAATAGTATACTAACTACTTTCTGAATGGTATATTCAGAATACTATTTATTTATATTCAGAATACTGTATATTTATTTGAATAGCATTAAATATATTTTCAGGCCATTTAAACAGTTTTGAAGTCTTAAAAAAGGTCTTAAAAAGTCTTACATTTTAATGTAAGAAAATGTGTGTAGTTCTTGCATATGCAAAATCATGATGGTACACCACTAATAAATGCTCTTTTTTTTTTTTTTTTTTTACTGCAGAGGAGTATATTTTGGCTGTTAATTTTGACTGTTTTAATCCGTTTTCATCTCTTCTGTCTTGCAGTTTCAGCCACGGCTTTCTACAAAGCACAGCCAGTTATTCAGTTCATGTGTGAGGTACTGGACATCCACAACATCGACGAGCAGCCTCGGCCCCTCACAGACTCCCACAGAGTCAAATTCACCAAAGAAATCAAAGGTACGTGTGCTTGTGTGCTCGTCTGTGCTCATCTGTGCTCCTCCCGTTCTCATCGGCTGGCTTGTGTGCAGGTCTGAAGGTGGAGGTGACACACTGCGGAACCATGCGGAGGAAGTACCGGGTCTGCAATGTGACCCGCCGGCCCGCCAGCCACCAAACGTGAGTTAAACCGTCAGAGGAAGTGAAGCATGGTCTGACCATACATCGTATGATTGCAGAGGGAAAAGTCACATTGCTTGAATTTGATTTTTGTCTTGATTTAAAGGTGCACTCAGCAATTTGTTTTCAAATTTAAAAGTTTTATACCAAAAAACAAATGTTTTAGATATTGTACTCTTGTGAGACAGTGTTAGTCATATTATTGGCCTAATAAAAGCCGTTTTATGTTACATGGAGCATTTTGCTCCTCACATGATCACCCTAGTGTCATAAATATGTTTTATGAATATGTGTTTCCTCAATGGCTTAAACATAAAACTTTTATGTTTGGGTTAATAATTAAAGTGCACCTATAAAACAGGGTTCTGAATAGTAAACTATATACTTTCTGAATGTTATATATTTAGAATACTATTTATGTTTGTATTTATTTATTTCATATTTAATATCAGTTCGTTCATTCTAACATCCTGTGCGTTTCTTCATTTCAGAGTTTTTAAAAGTCTCATAATCTGAATTCTGGCCAGTTTTTACTAGTTAATAAAACTGCAGAAGTTAAAGTCTTAACATATGAAAAGTTTTATTGATTTAAAATGTTTGTGTGTTTTAAAATTAATTCATTTTGGGACTAACAGACTATGCTTTTTCAGTGTTATTCATATACTATTATACATTGTAGTTTATAATCTATTATTATATATAGTATTTATATGTATTTAGAATTAGCTTATTTTTTAATTACAGTTTTAATATTAATTTTAGTCAGTTTTGTTAGTAAGTAGTAAGAATATGTTCTGAATAGTATACTAACTACTTTATGGATGGTATATTCAGAATGCAAAAAAAAAATTTGAATAAATAAAAATTTTTGTTTTATTAAATTCAATTTTTACTATTCTCATTATTTAAAATATAGCTGCTTAGTATTGTAGTACAATAATTTTATCATAACTTTAAAAAATATAGTATGTGAAAATTCAATAGCTGTAGTATATTGTCGTGTCACATGACCTCATTGTGTTGCATGCTGGATATTTGCATACTTGAGCCAGTATGCGTAGTACATGCTGCAGAAATAGTGAGAGTAGTGAGAGTAGTGTGCTAGTATGCGTTCCACACAGAGGGAAGCAGTTTAGCGCTCCTCTCTGATGCCCTCTAGCGGTGGATTGTAGTTCAGTCATGTTTCTCGATTCCTTCCAGGTTCCCTTTGCAGTTGGAGAACGGCCAAACTGTAGAACGAACAGTAGCTCAGTATTTCAGAGAGAAGTACAGCCTGCAGCTCAAATACCCCCACCTGCCCTGCCTACAGGTGGGCCAGGAGCAGAAACACACCTACCTGCCCCTGGAGGTCAGTGCTGCCATCCACACATCCTCTCTTCTTGTGACCAGCCTTATTTTAGTGTCTTTGATATACCTGAATAGTTTCTGTTACCTTTGCAACTAGCTGAAATAAAATACGCTTATTTCTTTTTTGCTTTATTTCGGTTAATGTTTATTTTATTTCAAGTAGTTGTTATTGTTTGTGTTAATATTTTGAATTAGATTTTTTTATATTTACCGTTTTTATTTTAGTTAGCGTTTTAGTCATTATTTGTGTGTATTTCTGTTTGTCATTTTTATAGGTTTATTTATTTTTTTATTTTTTTTAAGTTTTAGTTTATTTACTTTTAGTTCTTTTAGTATTTAAAGTTATGGTGAATGGAAATAAGAAGTGTTGCCTTGGCAACCAGCTGAATTAAAATGGGGGGAAAATTTGTTTTATTACGAGTAATTTTTTTTATGGTTTAAGTGATCAACTTTTGTAATTTTTGTTAATGTTATGAATTAGATTTTATATTTTCAGTTTTTACTTTATTTTTACTTAAGGTTGTAGTAATGTTGTTTGTTTTTGTCATTTGTACTTTTTTTTGTTAGTTTTAGTTATTTTAATACTTTGAATTAAACTAAATGAAAATGAGATGTTGCCTTGCAACTAGCTGAAATAAAATAATAAAACATATTTATTTAAATTCAAGTACTATTTTTATGCCCTTTCTTTTTAGTTAATATCAGTAGACTTTGTTAATTTGTTGAATTAGATTTTGTATGTCTATTTTCAGTTTTTAATTTTAGTAGAAGTTTTAGTAATTTTTTTTTTATTTCTATTTATCATTTTTACTAGCTTTAGATTATTTAGTTTGTTTTTTACTGTAAATTGTGGTTTTATAAATGTTACCTCTGCCCTAACTGAAATAAAATGTTATTTTTTAGTTTTTTTTTTTTTTATATTATTAGTCAACTATAATAACCCTAATTTACTCGCTGCTGTTCTCGCAGGTGTGTAATATTGTAGCAGGGCAGCGGTGCATCAAGAAACTGACAGATAATCAAACGTCCACCATGATCAAAGCCACAGCGCGATCCGCACCAGACAGACAGGAGGAGATCAGCAGACTGGTGAGTGGCAGTCATAGTCATACGCACATAATTCATATCCACACCATCTATGTGTTTAATCCTCTCCTCTCATGTTCCTGCTGTCCATCTGAAGGAGTCGAGGTTGCTCTCGGTGTTAATGGAGGGCAGCCATGACTTTATTGTGAGCTGATTAGCTACAGTCTCTCCACGAGGGCACTTTGTGAACTCTTTACCCCGTTCCCTGCAGAGTTACAGTCTTCCAGCCGTCAGTTCTGAGCTGATAACTTGTGACTTAAGCCCTGCTGCTCTTTATACCTTATTAAAATGAGAGCCAATCAAGCGCTGAATCAGTGAGACCGTGGCTCTTTTCGTTTCGATGTAGAATCTTAATCACAGGAGTGCAGAGGCAGCGTGGGTGGAAAGCATCTGACGAGGCCAATGAAATGTACCAAACGAAAAAGTCTCACTTTGAGACGGAGCTAAAAATACCACGGTGAGAGTATTTTTACACTGTGAAGTACAGCGGGATCTGAGCTGAGATATCTTCAGCTCGTAGCATGAAACGTCTTCAGTCAGTCTCAGGAGAGTTTCTTCATTTCAGTCTCGTATCATCTGAATTCTGGCTAATAAAAGCCACGGTGTTACCTGTTTTTAGGACTGCAGTGTTAACATTTGAGTAGTTTTATTGATTTCAAATATTTGCATGTTAAAACTGATTCAGTTTAGGACTAATAGACAGATTTATTTCAATATTAGTAGTGTAATATTATAGCTAATAGTATGGATATTTTTAATTAGGCTTTTTTAATATTTTCTGTTTTCATTTTATTTTTAATAAGTTAGTTTTTTTTATAATTGAGATATATATAAAATGACTAAAGCACAAACTTACTAAAATTAAAATGAAAACGGAAAAATTAAAATAAATTCCAGCTAAACATATATTTAATTTTTTTTTTTAGTTTGTAATTTTAGTACTTCAAATTATAACATTTATTCATATTTTTAATTAGCTTTTGTTTTCATTTTAGTTTTAGTAATCATGTCCTTTTGTCCTTTTATTATAATTTATATTGTAAGTTTATAGTTTTATTTCAGTTTTTAGTAATTTTAGTACTTCATCTTATAGTACTTATTAATATTTTTAACCCGCTTGTATATTTATATTTTCAGTTTTCATTTTAGTTGTAGAATGTTTATGCGCTTTTGACATTTTTATTATGTTTTAATATTTATTTTTAGCTTTCTATGATAGCTCTTAAGCTATATTGTTATGCTTTATTTTTATTTCAGTTTTAGTAATTTTAGTGCTTTTTTCGTTTAGTTAGTTGCCAAGATAACATTTATTTTAAGTTTTTCATCACATATTTATATTTAATTTCAGATTCATTTAAATGTAATTTTTTTTATTAATTTTATTTAACTGTTTAGCTAATTATAAACCTATTTATTCGTACCTAGAAAGGTAAGCATGTGTGTTAATGTTGTTACTACTTTATTGGTTTAAGAATTTGAACTAATATCTGTTAACAGTGAATGATGAATTTTAAAATAAGTTTTATTTAGACGCATTCAAAAAAGAATGTACTACGTATTAAAATGAAATATTTTGAGCAAATGAAATCATGTTAGCTGAAGAGAGCTCATTTTCATTGATCGTCAGCTCTACCGCTGTCTCCTGTTCTTGCAGAATGTGTCAGCAGGTGTTTGTGTGTGTGTTTGCAGGTGCGCAGTGCTAACTATGAAGCAGACCCGTTTGTGCAGGAGTTCCAGTTTAAGGTGCGAGACGAGATGGCCCACGTGACGGGGCGTGTGTTGCCTGCGCCCATGCTGCAGTACGGGGGCAGGGTGAGCACAGAGCACTTTATGGTACCCTTCCTTTCAATCACCCACATCTCTCTGTGTCTGTCTGTCTGAATGAATGAACGGCCCTCTCCAGGAGGAACTAACAGATCCTAACTGCTGCTGTGTGTGTGCGTGTGTGTGTGTGTGTGTGTGTGTGTGTGAGAGAAATAACTCCCTAAATAAACCAGCTTGCAGTGATTTTCTATAGTTACTTGTATGCACCATTTCAAAATGAAAGAATGCATATTTTCTTAGAGTTAGTCTTTCTGTATAGTCTGAGATTGAATTTTGGTTTTGTGTGATTTAGTTTTTTTTTTTTTTTTTTACATTTACATGCTTTTAATTGACAGGAAATCGGAGTCTATGGTAGACACTTTTATCCAAAGTATTGCATCAAAGGTATACATTTTATAGGTTTGTGCTTCCCCATAAAAACCGAGATCACTGGAATCAAACCCATGATCTTGGTGTTGCAAGCACTAACTACTGTCAGATAAAAGCGCATATCAATACAACATCATTTCTTTTATTGTTTTTTAAATATTTATTTATTTTTTTTACTTAACATTTTTATATGAAAATATGTTAGAATTCATTTATTTATTCTATATTATATACATCAGTGTTATTTTAGTTATTGTAGTTGGAAATATATTTATATTATAATATAAAATAGTTATCTATAGTTATATATTATATTTTTTGTAACATTTTGATTATTTTTGTTTTGTTTTCATATTAATATTAGTTTTATTAATTTGTTTTGTGTATTTTTATTTTTGCCTATGTAGTTTGTTCATTTTCATTTCAACTATTCATTTTAATTTTAACTATTGTAGTACATCAAGTTAAACTAAATGAAAATGAGAGAACAGATAATTTTTTTTTTTTTTTTTCAAGTAACAAAAGTGATTTTATGGTTTTGGTTTGTTAACTATAATAACCCTTTTATATATTTATAATAATTTATATGATTTTTTTATATATATATTTCTTATTCTTATTATTATTATTATTTTAATTATTTATATATATATATATATATATATATATATATATATATATATATATATATATATATATATATATATATATATATATATATATATATATATATTTATATTTATATATAATTTTTTTTTTTTGTGCAATTTTTACAGTTTAAGTGACCCTTTTCTGAGCTACAAATGTAATTTATTAGAATGTACAATTTTATTATGTTTTAGTAACAGTCTACAAATCTTTAGGTGCAGAATATGACTTTTGAGTGATTTTCACAAAATTGTTCTAAATATTGTTATAAGTGTTCATGTATAATGATGTAAAATAATTATAAATATGTGGTGCATATAATGTATACAATTTTGGATGTTTACATAATCGTGAGCACAAGTATTTGATTTAAAAAAAAAAAGTAGAAATCTAGTAATCATGCTAGCTTATGATTCTGATTTTGATGTGTGTTATAATTGTCTCCGATCTTCCCTATATACAGGCTTGTTTTGTGAAATGTACTTGTACAGTTGTTTGAGTTCAGTCACTGGGCAGCTTCATGAGTTCCTCTCATGTTCAGTGTCAGTGTCAGACGTATGCTGTTGTGTTTGTGCTCTCACACGTCCTGTGCAGCAGATCAACCCTGAGCTGTCGTTACAGAACCGCACTGTAGCCACACCTAGCCATGGAGTCTGGGACATGAGAGGGAAACAGTTCCACACCGGCGTGGAGATCAAGATGTGGGCCATCGCCTGCTTCGCCACTCAGAGACAGTGCAGAGAAGAGATCCTCAAGTAAGACTGCACAACATACTGACTGTCAGCACTGGCTTACTTCCTGCTTAAAGGTATCAGGGCCGCAGGATTTGGAGGGAAAATCTGATTGCAATTTTTCTAATAATAATTGCAATTGTGATTTTCAAAATTAGGTTTAAAAAAAAAATCCAGGTTTGCTACTGTATGTTTGTTTGCAGGGCTGCATAATTTGGCCAAAATTTCTTTAAATAAATAAATAAATATCAGCATGGCTATAAAATAATAATTATATTGTTTTTATTATTAGTAGTAGTAGTACTGGTATTAATAGCAAAAAAAATAAAATAAAGCTTTTGTAGTAAAATAACTAAATTACTTTAAATTAAAACAAAATAGGAAATGTTACTATTGTAATAGTTCACTGTAAAATAAAATTTGACTATTTAAGAAAATATGATAATAATAATAGTAAAATTATTCTTAAATATACTTAATAAATAGTAGGAATTACTGAATAAAAAAAGAAATTTTACTATTGTAATACTGTATTTCACTGTAAAATAAATCAAGATTTAAAAAAGGATAATAATATAATGTTAATATATAATATAATTATAATACAATATAAAATAATTAGTGCTGTCAAATGATTAATCGCGATTAATCACTTCCAAAATAAAAGTTTTTGTTTGTATAATATATGTGTGTGTTCTTTGTATATTTATGTATATATAAATACACACACATACAGTATATATTTTGAAAATATTTACATGTATTTACATGTATGTAATACTAAATAAATATCAAGTAACAATACTTAACTGTAAAATAAAAAAGGAGCATTCAGCAAAAAATTATATAATTTTATTATATTGTAATTTTATTTTAATTAAATTGTTTTATATTTTGATGCAAAACCACAAGAATGTATGAACACAATACGGTGCTTCACTCTAAAACACGCAGTGCATATACTTATTAATTAAATCGCAGCCTTTGTAATTTGATCATTGCACTAAGCAATATTGTGGTTTCTCACCAGTGCAGTACATTCAACACTTTCAGATTACATGAAATACATTCGGAAATTTCAAACAGATTTTTAATCTCTTTTAAAAATAGATTTGATATACCAGATGTTGCATAGTATGTAAGCATACAAGACTGACTCATGCATTTTTGCTTAAAGGTGAAGACCCTACTGAGTGCATGTTTTGCAAGATTCCCCTTTCTGTCAAACATATTTTTTTGGACTGTCCAGCTTTTAATGCATGTAGATAACTCTTTTATGAAGTGAATTCACTTAAAGAGTTATTAAGTATAATTTTGCCAGAAAAAGGTTTAGAATTTTTATCATATGCTAATGTAGAAAATCTTGTTTAATATGACTTGTGTTTGTTTGCTGGTTTTTTTTGTATTTGTTATACTTAAAAAAAAAAATTTTTTAATGGTTTTTGCCGTGAAAATAGCCTAAGATACTTACATGACATTAAATAAAAATATTCTACTACTGCTACTACTACTACAGGGGTTTCACGGACCAGCTGCGTAAGATCTCAAAGGACGCTGGGATGCCGATCCAGGGTCAGCCGTGTTTCTGTAAGTACGCACAGGGAGCCGACAGCGTGGAGCCCATGTTCAGACACCTGAAGAACACCTACTCCGGACTGCAGCTCATCATCGTCATCCTGCCCGGAAAAACACCCGTCTACGGTAAGAAGGGCACACACAGAGCAGAGCGTCCACCCGCCAGACGCCCTCAGACTAATGAAGACACGTTTGATCTGTGCAGCGGAGGTGAAGCGTGTGGGAGACACTCTTCTAGGAATGGCCACTCAGTGTGTTCAGGTGAAGAACGTGGTGAAGACCTCGCCTCAGACGCTCTCCAACCTCTGCCTCAAAATCAACGTCAAACTCGGCGGCATCAACAACATCCTGGTGCCGCATCAACGGTTTGTAACTGCTGTGCCCGCCTTGTTTTGATTGACAGAACTTAAACGGATCTGCTAAGCTGATAACAGTGATCATTATCATTTATTGCATGGATTCTCAAGCGTTTTCAGACGTAAAACCTCAGTGTGATATCAAGTAAATATTTCATTGAAGTTAATATTTCAATCACGTTTGCATGTTCACGGTTCTCTGATGTCAGTTAATGATTAAATGACATACAAGTAAACAGATATAAGTATTGCATATTATTTTTTAAGCAAGTTTTTGATTAAAAAAATACATAAAGAATATTTGATAATTGTAATAATTTATTTTAGACTACACAGTTCAAATCCCCTAACTTTTATTTTGGTGAAATACTGGTTATCGTTGTTATTATATAGTATCTTTAACTATAAAAAGGAAGACTGTTACAATACTAATGTTTGTCTTAAATGCTTAAATGTAAATATTAAAACCCTCAATTATAACATTACAAATCATTTAACTTTTATTTTGGCAGAATACTGGTTGTTATTTTTTAGTGTTAATTTTGTCAGCAATTTTCAATTTTAGTCTTAGTCTTAGTCCCGTGTTAAATGTTCGTTCTTATCATTTTTAGTCAACCTTATCCTATTGAGTTTTAGTCAAGTTTTAGGCAACTAAAAGTCTCAACATTTTAGTCTAGTTTTAGTCAAAGAAAACTTGACATTTTAGCATTAAGATTATTATTAATTAACCGTACAGCAGTATTAATTTTGGCAGCCATTCTTAGTTTACTCTTAGTCTTACGCAGATGTATGTTTTAGATATCATATTTAGTCAACCTTGTCCTGTTTTTGTTTAGTCAAGTTTAAGTCAAAGAAATGTATGCACATTTTAGTCAGGTTTCAGTTGAATTTTCATCATGCTGTATAATGGTAAACTGATCAAAATTATTTTTGCTCAAAATTATCGTAATGATTGTTGACATTTGAGAAATTTACTTTTGCATTTCATGTATTGCACTTTCACCAGTAAGCACAAATCAATAGGACTCAATCATATGATTATGATAGGCTTTTTATTATGTAATTTAATACCAAAGACTTATGCAAACTCTCTGTGTACATTATGAAAACTGCTAAAACATATGAAAAATATTAAAACAGTGAAATTCCAAATAATTCCACTAATTCCAAATGGCAATAGCCTATTTCTCTATGAAAACAACAGCGTTTGAGTTAGTGCATTTATTCAGCAACCACAATCTCAAACAGTTCAGTCGAGATCTCATGAGAGAACACAGACCGGCTGAGTGATGCTTTCATTTAGATCGCTAAACTCAAGTTTGTTTGTCTGTGTTTTCAGATCATCGGCGGCGGGGAACGAGCTCGTGCACATGGTTGCCAGATTGCTTAAAATAATCAAGACACTGGAGATGATATCTGGCAACCGCACTGAACCTCACGTAGTAGAGGCGTGTTGAGCAGTCCGCAATAACATTTTGTCCCTTTTTTTTTTTTAATGAAAATAAAAATAGGTTTTTGGTAAAGTTTTTCATCTTTTTGAATACATTTTAGTCTCGTCTTATTTCGTCCACGAAATTGCATGTTAATAGTCTTAGTTAACGTTTATTGAGCTTATTGTTGTCTCGTCTTAGTCAAGGGATAAAAAGCTCGTCAATGAACATTTTTCGTCATACTTTTCGTTAACAAAATTAACACTATTATTATTAGTAGCATTAACTTTAATAGGCTACATTATTTATTTTAAAGTTACTGTTGAAAAATTAATATTTGATAATTATAGTTTTATTTTAGACTACAAGTTAAAACTTTCAAACCCTCAAGCTTTTAACTATTCAAAATCCTCTAGCTTTTATTTTGGTGCGGCACTGGTTTCATTTTACATTCAACTTGATTAATTTTTTGCTTTATCAAATCCTGAAACCCCTGCAGTTCACTCATAAACCCTCCTTTAGGGAAACCCTGATTTATTGACTGTTACATACGGACAAAGCTGATTTGTAGACACTATTCAACGCAGTATTATACAACATTGCTGGTTTGTGATGGTGTTAAATATGGCTCATGAACTCTTAACTAATGTAGTGTTTGTGTGTGCTGTTTCTCAGGCCGTCAGTGTTTCAGCAGCCAGTCATCTTTCTGGGGGCAGATGTGACGCATCCACCTGCAGGAGACGGGAAGAAACCCTCCATTGCAGCGGTCGGTGTCGCTTTGAACTCCTTCAACATTGCTCATATTGTCAGTTTATTCGCTGTAGTTTAGAAAATGGTAATAAAATATGACAAGAACACGGAGTTAAACTGTCAGAACAAATTCATCTTGATAATATCAGATAACTTTGATAGAAAGGTGTGTAATGAATTAGATTGAATAGCTGTCAGCTGTTTAATTTAAGTGCACAATTCGATAATACCACTTTAGGTCAACCAATTACCAAGCTGTGGTGTAAAAAGTTTGCATTAGCAATTAAAGAAAAAACACTTGGTCATGTCAAAGTGTATGAATAGTTTTTGGTTTGACTGTATATATTATAGCATTAAAGGGATACTCCACCACAAAATGAAAATTTTGTCATTAATCACTTACCCCCAAACCCATAAAAGCTTCAGTCGTCTTCAGAACACAATTTAAGAAAACCGGAAGGCCTGTGACTGTCCCATAGACTGCCAAATAAATAACAGTGTCAAGGTCCAGAAAAGGTATGAAAGTCATCGTCAGAATACTCCATCTGCCATTAGACGTGCAATCTGGGTTATATGAAGCAACGGGAACACTTTTTGTAAGTGAAGAAAACAAAAATAATGACTTTATTCAATAATTCCTTTGTTAAGAGTCTCCTCTGTGTCTCTCCATATCACCGTATGCTGCGTATGCTCTTCTGTATCATCCACGCCACAAGCATGCGCTGCTTCTACGTGTGTTTAGCTTGTGGCGTATATAACATATAACCCAGATTGCATGTCTGATGGCAGATGGAGTATTCTGACGACGACTTTCATACCTTTTATGGACCTTGACACTGTTATTTATTTGGCAGTCTATGGGACAGTCACAGGCCTCCAGGTTTTCATCCAAAATATCTTAAATTGTGTTCCATAGACGAACAAAGCTTTTACGGGTTTGGAACGACATGGGGGTAAGTGATTAATGACAAAATTTTCATTTTGGGGTGGAGTATCCCTTTAAGTAACATCACAAGTATAAAATGTACTTTCCTCTCTGTGTGTGTGTGTGTGTGTGTGTGTGTGTGTGTGTGTAGGTGGTGGGCAGTATGGACGCTCATCCCAGCAGGTACTGCGCCACGGTGCGTGTCCAGAGACCCAGACAGGAAGTAATTCAGGACTTGGCCTCTATGGTGCGAGAGTTACTCATCCAGTTCTACAAGTCCACTCGCTACAAACCCACCAGAATCATCTTCTACAGGGACGGCGTGTCTGAGGGCCAGTTTAGACAGGTGTGGACTCGTCTGTCTTTCCCATCACTGATAGAGTCATTTTCTGTTCATTAGAATATAAAACATGATCCTGTTTCTGCTCGCAGGTGTTGTATTATGAGCTGCTGGCCATTCGAGAGGCCTGTATCAGTCTGGAGAAGGAGTACCAGCCCGGCATCACGTACATCGTGGTGCAGAAACGCCACCACACGCGTCTCTTCTGTGCCGATCGCAACGAGAGGGTGAGTGTGCCACCTGTTTAAGCTCCTCTGGAGAGTCAGATTACTCTAAAATTATGATGAAAGAAGGCTTATGATTGAGAGACTTCAGATGCATAGTGTACTTGAGTTCACAGAAGTGACAGGAAGGATCAGTCATCAAAACAATGAAGGATGCGTCACACTGAATGCTAACACCCCAAAAAGTGAGCCAAAAAGGGGATTTCTACTTACCAGTGTTATTTTAGTATTATTTATGTAGCATTTAGTAATATTTTGAATTAGCATTTTATTTTTATTTGTTCAGTTTATCAACTTTAGTCAAAGTAATTTTGTGTGCTTCTGTCAATTTTACTAGTGTTTTTTTTTTTTTTTTTTTTTTAGTATTATTGAGAGACAATTATAGTATTTATTAATATTTGGAATCAGTTTTTGTTTTTTATATGTTCCTTTTTTATTTTGGTTAAAGTGTTTTTGTTTCAAATATGTATTTATTTAATTTTAAGTTTATTTTAAACTGAATGAAAAAGAGAAATGAAATAAAACAAGTTGATTATTATTTTTATGGTTAACATTTTTAAGGTTTTATTTTTAGTTAACTATATCTATCTATCTATCTATCTATCTATCTATCTATCTATCTATATTTTTTTAATGTGTTTTTCTTTATTTTTTTTTAATTTTATTACTGAAACTTTTTTTTTTCAGTTAGGGTGCCAGTGCAACATTTTCTGTTTAAGTTTTCAATCTAATATTTATGTTATTATATTTCAGCTCTATTTCAGTTAGCAAAAACTATTAGTTAATCACAACACTACTTGTTTATATAAGTAGAAGAGCATATAGTAGTGTGTTAAAATACTTTTTAAAAAGCAATTTTAAAACTATACACTATTAATGCAGTTTTTTTTTTTGTTTTATGTCGAGTGCTCAAGGTACTCACTCTACAATGCCCATCCCGAGTTAATGGTTATAAATTGAAGTAAACAGAATACCTAGGTCAGATTAAGGCTAGTTTATTAAGAACTCTGGATTGTCATCTGGTGAAGTGTTTTCAGACAAAACTGAAGGCTGCACCTTTTTTGAAAACATAATTTTGGCGTTGATTGCATTCTTTAAATGACTCTGTTTGTTTCCTCCACAGGTGGGTCGCAGCGGAAACATTCCTGCTGGTACGACAGTCGACACGGATATCACACACCCCTACGAGTTTGACTTTTACCTCTGCAGTCATGCTGGAATACAGGTACAGACGAGCACATTTTCACGGCCAGAAATGTCACTTCCTCCTGCCTTTTAAGCTGCCTGCTGTGTGTAAAACGGCTCCTTGTTCACTCGACAAATGATTTTGCACGCAGATTTGGATTTAGCAACGTGAATAACTGCTATGTAATCCAGCACAGGCATCCAGTCTTGAGTGTATATATTGGTGAACGGCACAAAAATACTCAAAAGAAAAATGTCTGGACACATTATAATATGAAGTTGAGGAAAAAAAATAAAATAAAATGTGTTTAAATGTATGGATGCCAATTGCGACTTTTTATCTCACAATCCTGAATTTATATTTCACATTTCAGACTTTGTTCTCAGAATCGACTTTTTTCCTCAAAATTGAGTTTTTCCTCAGATTTGCAAGTATGTAAACTTGCAAATCTGAGGAAAAACTCAATTTTGAGGAAAAAAGTTGCAGTTACATTTGTGTTTATTCTGTGGTGGAAACAAACTTGACTTTTTTTTTTCTCGCAATTGAGAGTTCATGTCTCAGTCATAATTTTTAGAATTATGAGTTTAAATCTCACAGTTTTTCTCAGAATTGATATAAACTCAATTGCATGAAAAAAAAAATTAGAATTGTGAGAGAAAATGTTACAATGCAAAAATAAATACAAATATAAAATATTTTTTGCTTAATATAATTTCTTGTATAATTTATGTATTAGATAATGGTATTAAATATATTTTTATTAAAATAACATTTCTTTATAAAAGTCTTGTTTTTGCAACACCCCTGTCAGTCTGATCAAGCTACAGTATCAAGATGTTTTTGAGAGCGTACCTTTATAGTAGAAGATGTTTTTGAAGACGTATCCTTTTTTATTAGGGAAGTGTTTGACTCTTCCTCTTCCATGTTCTGTGGGACGACAACTGCTTCACTGCTGATGAGTTCCAGCTGCTCACTTACCAGTTGTGCCACACGTATGTGCGCTGTACCCGCTCCGTCTCCATCCCCGCGCCTGCCTACTACGCCCATCTGGTGGCCTTCCGTGCGCGGTACCATTTGGTGGACAAAGAACACGACAGGTGTGTGTGCCAAGACCCGAATCTGTGGCATTGTCCTAGAGTAGCACTGTTACTGATGATAAAGCTCAAAAGTTATGTATTGTTAGGTGAATTAGACCACAGGTTGTTAACTCCCAGCATGCTTTGCATATTGCTGGATCAGGAGAGTAAATGTTGAATTTAAGTGTTATTTTATGTCTTTTTGGGTTAAGAAAAAGGCCTGTTAATGTTTAATGTTCAGTTATGTATGTTTAGAACCATTGAGAATTTTTTTTTTTTTTTTTAATATTTTGAATCAGTTTATATTTTCTGTTTTCATTCAATTTAAAAAAAAGTTTCGTAATTTTTAGTAGTTTAGTGCTTTTTTTATGTCTATGTAGTTTTTTTTTATTATTATTTATTATTATTTAGATAACCATGAAAATAGCCTTGATGCTGGCATGGCGTTAAAATGTGAATAAATAAATAAACAAAGTTATTTTAGTATGTCAAGCTAAACTAAATGAAAATGAGAAATGTTGTTGCTGAAATATATATATATATATATATATATTTAATTATGTATTTATTTAATAATTATTATTATTATTAAATTTTTTTTCCAGTTAATATTTATTTTTGAGTTTATGATTTTTATCATTTAAGTAATGAAATAGATTTTTATGGTTTTAATTTTAATTTCAGTTTTAGTTAACTCTAATAACCCTGGTTTAAAATTAAGATAACTTTAATTTTATGTAACCACTTTCCTTAAAACATTTAGTAAAATCAAAAACCCATTTTTTCAGTATAATAAATTTTGCAATTGTTTTTGTCCTAAATTCCAAATTACGCAGGATCAGAAAAAACATTTTCTGATTCGACATTTTAATGATTTTGTGTTGTGTTCTGTGATCGCTCAAGGTTTCTGTAACACAATCTCCCTTGCAGTGATACTTATTTTAGTATCACTGAAATACTATTATAGTTTTCACAAAAATGTTAAATAGTTTTTAATTTTAATATTTCTCAGTCATTTTAAATTTACTTAAAGTTTTAGTGACATTGTTGTGTGCTTTGTCATTTTTATTAGTCGTTTTAAAATGTCTATAGTTTTTATTAATTTTTATTTCAGTTATTACAGTTCGTCAAGTTTAACGAAAAAATGTATTTAATTTTTTTTGTTACATTTAATTTAGATTTTTTTTTTTTGATTAAGCAAGGGAAATGTTTTTTAACCCTGCTCGCTCTTGTCTCTCTCAGTGCCGAGGGAAGCCACGTCTCCGGACAGAGTAACGGCCGGGATCCCCAGGCGCTGGCCAAAGCTGTGCAGATTCACCACGACACCCTGAGGACCATGTACTTTGCCTAAGCCAGCTCACATCCATCCCACGTTTGACTAGTCACGCACACGAACCCGACAACCGCATACACACGCCTCACACCTCCCAAAAGCCTGTGCGTCCCTGTGGGTCGATCTCTGTGGCGATGGAAGCGCGGCCCGCCCCGACACTGTGCAGCAGGATGAGAAAGCCCTGCTTTAATTCCACACGTGGACCTCGGCACTATTATGCAATATTAAACCAGCCAACTGAGGCCGTTCTGTCATATCCCCTCCAAAACCCAAACCAAAAGGGAAGCCCGTCTATGTCCCCGCTCCTCTTCCTGTCTGTAGTTCCTAACGTTTAATTACTTTCCCTGCCTGTCACGCCTTGTACCTCAACGTTTTCTAACAGCACTTTTGCCCCTCATTGTCCTTCCCCCAAAATGAGATGATTGAAATGGAAGTGGATGGAAAGACAAGAAAGGAAGTTTCGGGGAACGCTCACACTAGCAATGTACTTTCCTCCCGTTCTCAATTATTTTTGTAGCCAATGGTGACTTAACTACGTGTTAAAGTGTCAGTCGTGAAGAACCAATTGTGCGTTAGCGTTTTAAAACAGAAAAACAAGCTTTTATTGTTAGAGAAGTGCCATTGCCGAGCGTAAAGTCCTTTATGACGTACCCCGCCGGGGGGCAGAAGGCTGACCGTTGGATTTTTTTAAGCAAATTTACGCTCTAGCTTTCATGTACTACAGCGCAAAGTGATCATGTTTTTATGCTTTTTCTTGTTCACCCGAATTCCCTCCAATATTTATTTGTCTCGATGAAATGCAGCTCCTAGCAGATTGTCTCGTTCGCTTCCCTCCTCGATTTTAAATGCATAGTCCGTGTTATGTGACCGATCATACATAGTTTAGTGCAATAATCCATTAGTGGGATGAGAATACCTCCTGTGCAAAGACTCCGTGTGCGATTGGGGGTAAAAAAGGCATCCGAAAGCACGCGATGGGCATTGCGGTTGGTTTTTAAGATGGATGGCACTTTCGTAGTTTATTTTTGGTGAAAGTAAAGCAGCGTTTCCTGACGATTGACTTAAGTGTGTTAACAAGTGCCTGCTAGAAATGCATGATGTTGGGAGGTCAGAAGCAGAACAGACGCACCTCATTTATCCAACCAAGGGCACAGTTGTGACCATGTTCGACTGTACGGCCTTAACAAAAATTCTCACGGTTTCAGCGTCTCGATTTTCACTGCCCTGCCTGTTTCAAAGGATTCCGCTGCTGTTGTACTTGTTCGAGTCTGACCGGCGGGTTCATGCTTCAGTTCGCCTAAGCATGAGGGACCGACTGGGCCACGTGTTCAAGGAGAAGCTCTGGCAGCACCTGATTCGTGCTTGTTCACTGGAGGGCCACCAGGGGTCAGTATAGTGTTTTACTTGAACGGTGCAGTGAGCGTCGGGTGCCTTACCGTCTCTCCGTGCACCATCTGAAGCATGTCCCGCTGTTTAAAGGTGATAATCTGCACTAAATAATGCGTAATGCATGGTGCTATTAGGTGCGGCCCGTGGCGGCATCAGCAACTGGCAGAGACTTAATATGTTAGATGGAACATGGGATGCATAAATGGTGCTGGTTGCATGTATTTCTCTCACTCGGAGGAGAAAATTCTCATCAGGACAGACATTTGGTTGTTTTGTATGTTTGTTTGTTTGTTTGTTAGATTTGCATTTGATTTTATTGCGTAGAAAGGTACAGCACTGTGGCCAGTTAGAATACGGTTACGGTCAATTGCACGACGCACTAGAAAGATTTCAGTTTTTATTTAAATAACAATTTCAGTCCCTTTAAAATCCAGAATGCAGTTTATGCAATCAAATAAATTCTAAAGTCTAAATAATCGAATGAAACGAGTGCAGTAGGCTGCTGTGATGGGTTTTCTGTGTTTTAGTTTTTTATGAAGTGTGCATTAGAGGTCAGACTTGTTAAAGAAGGTACACCATGTTTTATGCCCATCAAAGGTGGTTTAAGTGAGCATCGGTACAGCAGCTACTGAAACTGCGACTTTTATTTCACGGCTTATCGGTGCTTCCGAGCCTGTGTGTGGATGCCAAACAGCTGTCAGTTTCAGAAGCAATCTTGATGAGGTGTCATGCAATTTTATTTTTTGTGTAGTTTTAACTTCTAATGTATATTTGACTAACCCTTGCCTCTTATTGTGGCAGGAAATGCCTCTTTAAAGGAATAGTTTGGTTTGAATGATCACGTATTATAATTTTTACTCACTTTAGCCACAGTTTTTTCAAACTTGCATGACTTGTTTTGCTGCACATGAGATTTTAATAACCGATATCTAATGACTGATATTTAATGAACCGATATCTGTGGATATTAAAGTTAAGTTATGGCTTGAAAGCTTGGGATACAGATTCATTTTGGAGCTTGGTAGTAAAAATCAGTCCATTTTTGTTGCACAACACAAGGGTGAGAAAACCATTACACAATTTAAATTTTTCACTCCCAACGATTCCTTTAAAGCTGCAACTAGTTTTGCCTCAGTATGTTTTAACCAAAGTGTTTGTCTTGTGTTCGCAAGTAACTGTGGTAGCAGATGTCGTGGGTTCGTAGCACACTTATTGAGTTCGTTGCCTGACGTGGCTTCCGTTATTCAGAAAGCTAGAAGCGAAAGAGTCGATGCATCTTCTCCTCTCCTCTCATCTTTTATTTTAGAGCTTTTGGGAGGGTCTTCTTTTAGGGTCTAAAACGTAACACGAGTTCAAAGTTCATAGAAAGTGCCTTTCCTCATGATGGTGCTGAATAATCCGAGACTAAAGTGATAAATCAAAGAGCATATTAGTCTTACTCTTACCTTGAAGAAGGTGTTGCACACATGCAAACACACACACGTTTTTATCTCGATCTTTGTATATTCAGATACTATAATGACGACGATATATGCCAAGTATACGAGCAAACGGTTGAGATACTGTATTAGGAGTCCGGACCAATGCAATGGGTGAATGTGCTATCTTTAGATAAGGGGCAGAGCGGACACTCATATGACACGGCCTGACCCTGGACAGGAAAGCCTAGCACAGCACTTTAAAGACTGCCACCCAAACAAGGAAACAAAGTCACAGTGCTTTGCTCTCCTTTTTTTCTCCCCTTCCCTCCCCCCATAAGCCCCTTTTTTCACATACTCCAGCAAAAGATGGTCTCTAGTGCTTGAAATCTTTGCTGAGGGAAGGTTAATCGCATTTCGAAGGTTTACACGGGGCCCCGGTGACGTCTTTTTTCGGACTTCATTATGGCTGCTTAAAAATGGTATTGTTTGCGTTGCAGAGGCTGACCGATCCCTGTCAATGTGCAATGGCCCGTAGAAACCTAGACGCATCCAGTATGTGATTTGACCCCCGTGGCCTGTATTTTGTCACATGGGTGCCCGTTTGTCCAGGAGGATATACCTCGACGAGAGATCTCAAAACACTGCACCTCACTTACCTTGGTATGCTGCATATGTTATAGTGAAAGAAACTGCAAATGGGTGAATCTCATCCGAAGAACGTGTTCACATTTCACGCCAACATCACAAGACGAGTTCGATTTTGCATAATGAAAATTAAGCAAAAAATTACGATTTTTTTTTTTTTGCATAGTGATAATGAAATGCATACCCCTCCCCAAATTCTCATTATTGTAATGCAAAAATATTATGTATAAATATTAGTTGCATTGCTTTCATTTATGCTCAATTGATCATTTTTATAAAACACCAAATGTCATTCTATCGCCGTTGGGAATTACAAAATAGCTCAAAGCGTATTTTTTTGTGAAGATTAAAAAATAGGCTTCATTTTTCTCGTGCAAAATATAATTTCTAGTTGTACTACACTCCAGCAAAACGACAGAAATTAGCTATTATATTTTGCATGAAGAAAATAAAGCCTTTTTTGTGACTATTTTTATGACAATTTAACACATTTCCCCTCTCCAAATTGTCGTTGTAATGTGAAAAAAATGATTTTAATATTAAAATGGCTGTATATATTTATACATCACAATAGTACTGTATTTGTTGCATTGCTTTTCCTTCATGCTTATAAGTCAATATCATTCTATTACCATTGAGAATGATGGGAATTAAAAAAATAAAATAAAAAAATTATGAAAGTAATACAAATAATAGAATAATTGTATTGGTTGTTAAAATAGGCTTAAATTTCGTCATGCAAAATGTAATTTCTAGTGTACTACACACCAACAACACAAGACCGAAATAAGAAATTATATTTTGCATCAAGAAAACGATGCCTATTTTCGGACCATTTTATTTTTAGGCATTGTGACCATATTTTAATGACACCTAAACACATCCTCCGTCTCTGAATTCTCATTGTTGTAATGCAACATTAAAATACATCAGCACTCAAAACTGTAGGGAAAACATGCTTAATTATCATTCAAATAATGCCAAGAAAGATGGGTTGTTAAAACAGGCCTCATTTTCCTCATGCAAAATATCATTTCTTATTTGTTGTTTTGATTTTGGAGGTGGATATGTTTTCTTGAGATTCGCCCAGATATTAGTTTGATTACAGTTTAATGCTTGACTAATGCCTGACAACAATATCCTTAACAATGTTAGATTAAGAAGTCTAATTGTAAGAGAGAGAGAAAAAAAGTTGTTTTAAAATCATAACACGTATCTTTTTCTTCTTTTATTGAGCCAACTTGTATTTTGTTGTCCTATTTAAATGTGTTTTGTTTAGTTTTTTTCTTTTAATATATTGGAAATATATATGGGAAATATTTAATGGTGTATTTATTGAGGGAGTGCTTACGCGGCTGGAGTCTCCGCAGAGTTACGGGGGGCGAGTTTGGGGGTCGGGGGTCGAACGGACACCCTCGACATCCTCTAACACACACACACTCACACACACACAAGCACAACCACAGAGTGGGCTGAAGTGTTCGATAACGTCACTTCCTCCTTGACCTTTGACTAGTTGTCTGTCGAGATGGTCCACCTCTCCAGCGAAGAGGCTCGTCGCATCTCATCTCTGTACAGGACGGAGAACCACACTGACTTTGTTATTCCAAAAAGAAGAGAGAAAAAGCTGATCGTTTTCATCCAGAGCTGCTAAACGCTTAGCCATACACATTTTTTTCCCAGGAAGGATTTTACAAATGGATTCGAGAAGCAGATCATGGTATTTGTCCTTCATCATTTGCTTGAGTTCAATTGTCTTCGTGCCAGAGAGGGTCCCATTCCACTCAGATATAATATATATAAATATATGAGCCTCAGCCTTAACTGTACTCTTGTTTTTCCGATTGGACTTGAGACGTCTGTCAAAAGGCCTTCGTCGTGCGTAGAGAAGCATACTAGCTAACTCCCTGTGCGGCATCTCGCTTCTCTTTTAAACCACTAACTGTCGCGAGACGCTCGGAGATTCGGAGACGAGGCCGCTGGCTGTATTTCAAACGGTCATGCTGTCGTTTTCCAGGAGGACAGAGGCATCGAGCACCGGACGAAGTTGCATCCAAATCGCCGACCGAGTCGATTCCTAAAAATGTTTACAAAACGGTTTACTGCAACGCAACGCTCCAGCATTCCACAAAACGGACTGTGAAGCATCCGATGCAAACGTACGGCGGGTCTGTCCATCCTCCGTTTCTGTCGCTCGCGTCTCGCAGCGGCTTCCATCGCGCGCTCGTCCATGCTTAACGAAAGAGCCAAAGTTGAGCCGTTGCGATCTCCATGGCTCTGTCCTCCCATCTCTCTCTCTCTCCGTGTTCGCAACGAGTCTCTCTAATGTACCAAGGGATGTTTCTTTTCCTTTGAAATGTCTTTCTTTGTTTAATAATCCTCTCTTTGTAGATCAATGGCCTTTTAGTGTTGCTTTGCTTCAATCTGGAGTGTATCTTTCACTAATACTTGCAATAAAAAGCTTTGCTTTTGAAACACAGACCTGGCGTTTATTGGCTCTTTCCGTTTCGTCCGGCGCACTGCCGATTGATTTTGTGTCATGGTTTGGATGTACATCCTCTTCTACATCTACAGAATCGGCCGAGTGAAACTCTTAACAGGCATTTCTTGAGGTCCACTATTAATATTAGACTTAAATGACAGTTTTGCGTTTGTTTCTTAATGTTATTGAGTGTCTTCACTCTTGGTTGTCTGATCAAAGAATGGCTGTGTTCAGAATAGAGGACTAGTACACTGCATACTGCACAGTACACGTATTCATTTTTTTTTTTTTTTTTTTTTTTTTAAGCAAACACTGCAACAAAAGTAAAAAAAAAAAAAAAACTTTACCTCACTTTGTGCGTCAAATTCAGTTTGTGTCGCCCATTTATTTTTTTTCATATTCTATTCAGTTTTGTGTTCTGACATTTTATCTTTCTGCATCAAATAATGAATCAATAATATTATTATAATATTATTCAAGTGCATTGCATGGTGGAATACAGAGAATTTATTTGAGTAAATAATCAGTGCATATAATAACCAGTTTTCTATTAGTATTATTAATTTTCATTTATATATATTTTCTGAATTTTAATTTTTGTTACTTTCTTAAACTTTTAGTAATTTTGTTGTTTTTATTACATGTATATAATTTCTATTCAGCTTTGTTTTTATTTTATTTTGAGTAATTTTAGCACTTTAACTTGTTTTGAGTTTGTTGCCTATGCAGCATTTCTGAGTTTGGTTTCTAATTAGGAAAAAAAAAAAATGTAATGTAATTTTATTGCATCTACATTTGTAGTATAGAAATGCTTATATTTTAGCACTTCATCTTATTATATTGGAGTTAGTTGCCAAGCCACTATTTCAATGTTTTCACATTTTAATCTAATATTATTTATCATTTATTAAAGATTGATGAGATGAAATGATGCATAAATCACACAAGATACTGAGAAATAACAGCAGATATTAAAATCCTGTTGCAGTTATAGATAATGAGGTACAGTGTAAAGAAATGGCTTCATTCAGTTAATTTAAGTTTTTTAGTAATTTTGTCTCTTCAACTTGTATTTGAGTTAGATGCCAAAACAACATTTCTAAAAATGTACTCAAAGCATATATAATGCATTATGAAAGTATTTTACATGCATTCATTTTGTCTTGTAATGCACTTTATAATGCAAGGCATGTAATGTATAATGTCCTCTCATGAATAACTTTAACCACATACTTATCTTTTCATCAACACATTTAGAAAGTACACTGTATTAAAACCTGATAAACAGCCAGTTTCAGATGCAGCAAGGAATCTGCAAATATTAGAATGCATTTGAACTTTGATTACAATTAATAATGAAAACACAATGCATGAATAACTTTATAGTGCATTACATAAAGGCACTATACTTGAAGTTTTACTCCGTTTGCATTTAGGTTGTGATTTGATTTAAGTTTTAGTTAACAAGACCAACACTGATAATAACAATAGCAAATTAAACTATTATGAAATATACTCGGTGATGGATAAAGTGACCCAGAGACTTGTGAAGAAGTGGATTATTCATATTTCACCAGTGTCCCTGTAATATGTGCTGTGATGATACTCTCTCATCTCATCTCAGCACCTCATAAAAAAGCCACATCAGGCTGAACTTCCCGTATCCAATTCTATACCATTAATTAGCTGAATGCAAACTTTGGAAGCTCCTTTGTCTCTCTGGAAGAATATCAAAGCTAGATTAACGCTCCCTTCAGGACTGACATTTTACGCTCTTCATGTTGACAATAAGCTATTGTGCTCTGAGAAAAGAGCGGGAATGTACTACAGCTTTCCATCTGAAGAACATAAACGATAGAGTAGTGACACGGCGGATACAGGACAAGAACAAGAGATGAGATAAAGGCAGATAATTAAGAGCAGGAATGTTGGAGAACACGTGATTCTTTACACGTCTTCTCCATCTGTGAACATGCCGCATTTTGACTTCGTAATTATGGAATACAAAAGAGCTCATTATGCTAATGTCATGCTGATGGCGTTTAGACTGATTACTGTCCAGAAGAAGTCACACACTTGTCATCTGTAATGAAATATCAAGGTTAAAAGTCTTGTTGTGTGAAGTCTAGTCCACATTACAGGTTCTTGTGGTCAAAACTAAAAAAGACCATCTAATTGACATAAAGCGAACAATCACTGTTAAAGGCCTATTATTAATATTTTGAATAAGCCTTTTTCGGGTGTCATTTTAGATTTTTTTATGCTTTTCTAATTTTTCAAATTTAAATTTAATAGTTATATATTATTTCAGATTTATGATATCCAAAATAAAATTGTATATAAATACATTGTTAATTTATTTTTATTTCAGTTTTTGAACTTATTGTAATTGAGTTAGATGCCAGAGGAACATTTCTAACACTTCACTCAAAGCCTTTCTATATAATGCATTATAAAAGTAATGCTTTTCTAATTTTTCTTTAGTAATTTTAGGTTATTTAGTTTTAATTTATTCTTAAATAAAATTAATTTTATTATTGTGGTTGAAACTGGAATCTTAAGAGTGGAATAGACGGTCTAATTGACATAAAGTGACCAGTCACTGTTATACGTGACATTTAGAAGCGGATTAATCTAAAATGTGGGACAAAATTGGGGGCAGAAAATTAAGAAATCATTAAAAAAAATGATTATGTGTGTACTCCATGATTATGAGTTTTTCCATTTTTACATGGCTTCTTGCCAAATAAATTAAAGACCTATCAATTTGAGCAGATTATAAAAAAATAAATAAAAAAAAAAACACAAAAAAATTACTCAATTAGTAAAATGTTAATTTATTGATATGAGACAGTTGTCAATTAATAGTGTAGTGGTCATCATATTAATGACAGAATGTCATAACTGACCAATCAGAATCAAGTATTTCAGAAAGGATTGCATTAACTACACCTCCTGATGATGTTAGTCTAACTTGGTTAAATAAATATGCATAAATATCTTTCCAGGAAGGAACCAAAAATCTATAATACATTGATCAATGAAGTATAAAAAGGCGTGCTGAAAGCGTCAAGCGACTGGCAGTCCATCAGCTCTCGTCAGTGTCACAGTAACGCAGTAAAACTGTCCTGAGATCAGCTCACAGAGTCTCTTCACACGGCTCTCGCAGTCTCTCTCTTCTGTTATATCCACGCCTGTGTCTCCTGCAGTGGACCAAACGGGGAACACATCAAGAAACAAATGCATTTTCTTGTGCAATCAAGTGCAAAACTTTGAATTGTGTAGTTCATGTTTTAGGTTTGCCTGACGGAAGAATTGTTACTTCAATTAATATCTTTAATATAGGTAACTATTTATTGCATGTATCATCTGCAGTCACTGGAGGTCATGCATTAGTGATTTCACTACAGTCACTGATTTAATCACAGTACACTGACGGTGACGCACTGAACCTGTTCAGACGTCAGTATCTCCACCCATCAGGTGTGACGGGAATCCTTCAGGTTCAAAACCTTTTGCATTCCATGCATTGCATTACACTGATTAACAACAACAACAAAAAGCATGATTACACTCTTACTGTAATAACACAATGGTTCATTTTCTCACGGGATTTGTATAGGCCTATGTGTATTTGTTTCTTTTTGTTTTTAAAACTGTACTGCCTTAATAGTTTGATGTTTTGCACTGTTTAATAAATCAGAAAAAAGATTTGTGAACCCACTCTGAAGTTACGATCTGAATCAAATGACTCACGAACCCACTCTGAACTTCCGGTCTGAATCAAATGACTCACGATTCGTGCTCTGTAGTCCCGATCTGAATTAAGATTCGCGAACCATCATTTCAGATCCGGACATTGGAGCGTGGATCACAAATCATTCAAATGATTAGCAAACCAACTTCAAAGTTCAGATCAAAATCAAGTCTTTCGCGATGCATGATCTGAAGTCCCGATCTGAATCAAGTGAGTCGCGATACACGATCCGATTGGAGTGTTTCGAAACCGTGAATCATTTTGTGATGCAATTGTTTAACTGATTTGTATTTTGAAAAGCTCCATTTCGCCCATCACTGCAGGCTTTTTAAATCATTACAAGCAATGTTGAAAATCTTTTTTTTTTTTTTTTTTTTTTTTGCTCGTGAATCGCTTGAACTGAATGATTCAAATCATAAGTTTGAGAGTAAATGACTGTCTCAGTTGGATTGGTTTGTCAATTCCTCTGCTTTTCGTGCTTCAGTCATGTTTACTCGACACTGTCAGTACAACTACTGGCTTAGCTTGCTGTGTTACCAAATTAATAAAAACTATATAGACATATAAATATGAATAAAAATAGGGACTTGTGTTTAAACGCACCTCCACAGTATAAAGGCCAGCGATGCAGCTGCGAGCATCAGTATCAGCAGCAGAAACACAACGATAGCAGTCATGCTCCTGTTTGTGTTTTCACACGCCTCTGAAACACACACACACACACACACGGTCAACATACTGTCACTGAGCCTCTCAGGTCACTCCTGCTCGAAGCCTCATGAAAAGTAATGTTCCTGTCCTCCGTGAGAGCTGTACCTGCGCTGTATGTGGCTGAGCTGTGTCCCAGTTTGTTGCTCACCACGCAGGTGAAGTGTCCGCAGAAGCTGCCGCCGGAGACGTGCAGAGACGTCCCATCTGCCGAAACATGACCCACTTTCTCCGTTACCATCACTTTCTCATGCAGCCAAGTGAAGATGGGCTCAGTTCCCCAGGCCTCCATACAGTGAAGAACCCAGTGAGACACATTCACCATCACCGACACGTGATGCACCGCCACTGACACACACACACACACACACACACACACACACACAGCACAATTACTGGAGAAATGCACAAGGGCACAGTGAAGTCAGAAATGGGTCACTGCTATTATCAAGTGCATTTTTTTCACATTTTATTAGAAATAATTTATATTAATATTGACTTAATAAAAAGTGGGAGGTCTGTATGAATGCATTTTTACCTTTAAGTGTATAAAAGCTAAAACAGCTGTCTGTGTAACAACATAAGTGCATTTTAAATGATTTCAGTACTTATGTTCACAACATGACATCATCCTCTAGGAAGTGACATCATTTTGGAGGGAAATCAACAGCATAAACATCAAGTAAGTAATAGAATGTTTTATCAGTGTCAGTAATCAATTATCCGATGAATGATGAATGATGTTATTTGGTTTGTGTGTCTGTAAAACATTTATCCTGTTTGATTAAATCACACAAATCAGTTCAAAAGACGGTTAAAAATAATGAACCTCTAGATGACATCCTCATGTAATCTAACTGAAAATGCTTGTGGTGCTGTTTAGGTATTGATATAAAAGCGTACTTTTTTAGAAATATTTTAAATGATTTTTAATCTTAATTAGTGCACTACAGCACAAATGGGTGACAGATTTGTTATTTTTTTATGTTTTGCATGAAATGATCTTTTCAGATGAGAACTATTTGTCGTCACATTTTGTTTGCAACATTTCAAATTAAAATGAAGTTTGTATGAAAAGTGGAGGTTTTCAGGTGTGCATTCTAGGGTTACAAATGGTATAAACACCAAAACAGCAACCTGAGACTGTGTGATCTACAAAACACTACAAAGAGGAGATGTAGATGAGTTTGTTTCTTCATGGTAACAGATTTAGAGAAATGTAGCATTGCATCACTTGTTCACTCAATGGATGCTCTGCAGTGAATGGGTGCCGTCAGAATGAGAGTCCAAACAGCTGATAAAAACATCACAATAATCCACAGCACTCCAGTCCATCAGTTAACATCTGGAGAAGACAAAAGCTGAAACACATCCAGCATTAAGAAGTTTTTAACTAAAAGTCCATAATCCATAATAACACTTACTCCAGTGAAAAAAGTGCATCTCCTGTTGTCTCTCACATCAAAATCCAGACACATATTAGTTTGGAACTGTTTTTGCTTGTAAATGGTGCTTGATCTGTGCAGATTTCTCTCCTGATTCAGACAAGATTACATTTTCACTAGACGGAATAGTATTATGGATTATGGACTCATAAAGGCGATGGTTTTAAGTTAAAACATCTTAATGGATTTGTTTCCTACAAACATGCAACTTCATGCTTCAGTTATTGATGGACTGGAGTGATGTGGATTATTGTGATGTTTTTATCAGCTGTTTGGACTCTCATTCTGACGGCACCCATTCACTGCAGAGCATCCATTGCTGAGACACTGATGCAGTGACATACTTCTCCAAATCTGATGAAGAAACAAACTCATCTACATCTTGGTTGGCCTGAGGGTGAGTAAATATTCCTTTAAGAGCAGAAACTTTTGGAGAAGAACAATAGCAGGCCGTTTGAGGAATATGAGTACAGCGCATGTGAAATGAATCGAAGGCTTGAGTTGATCTTACGATACTCTTGAACGGTTTGCTGTGCAGATTGTCTCTGTCCTGACTGGTCTGTAACTGTGACCGTGTAGACCCCGGCGTCTGCTGCCTGAAAATCTGGGACCTTCAGTGTGGCTCCCTGCTGTTCCAGTGTGACTCTCCCATCTGATGCTTTAGGAGGAAACTCAGCCAATGTTGAACTCATCCCAGAAGTCTTTGCAACGTGGTCCCACGTCACTTTATTAACATGTTCACCATCCAGCAGCTCGATTTGTGCATGAAGGATCAGAGTCTGGCCTCTGATTACATACAGCAACTGCTGGTTTGTGAAGTGGACGGACAAACACTGGCCGCTCCAGAGCCCTGCCGTTACAAAATACATCAGAAAACATACAGTCATAGCTCTGATTCTGAATGCATGTGCTTGATGCAAAAGCATTTAACTGTTAATCACAATCAACTCAACCTGTCAACAGCAATCTGAAACACTAACATTCAATAAGAGTTTTTTAATATAATATATAGTTCATTCATCTAACTGCAGACTGACTGTTCATGATCGCAAAGAAATGTAAATGTTAAAAAAGGAAATCTTTATTTAATTACATAATTATTTAAAACAACAACGAGACATTTCTTATTATTATTAATGTTGAAAACAGTTGTGCTGCTTCGTATTTTGTGGAAACTGCAATATACTTTGAAGGATCTTTAAATAATAGAAAGTACAAAAGAACTAAATTTAGTAGAAATATAAAAAGAATAGAAAATTAAAAACACCAACATTCAATAAATGTTTTTTTTTATATATATATATATATATATATATATATATATATATATATATTAATATATATATATATATATATATAATATATATATATATATTATATATATAATATAATTATTCAAATAATACAGCTCATTAATCTAATTGTAGACTGTTTGTGGTTGCCGAGAAATGTTTAAAAAAAATTAAAAGTATTATTATTAAATGATATATAAAGCTGTACTGTTTATTTATTATTAATATTATTATTGCGTGTTTTTCTGGTTTCTTTAATGAATAGAAAGTTCAAAAGAACAAATATTGTGTTATTTAAAGAATAAAGTTGATTAATGTAACAGGCTAATGTGATAAGTTATCAATATATAATATTTAATAATTAATAGTAATAATAATTTATATTTTTGTGTAAACCGTGATTAAATGCATTTATTTGAAGTAGAAATAAAAAAATAAAAAAACACCAATGTTTAATGAAAGTTACATTTTTAATTAAACAATATAGTTAATCCAACGGTAGACTGTTTATGCTTGCCAAGAAATGTAAATGTAAAAAAAAAAAAAAAAAGATGAATTCGAACACAATCTAAATATTGGCGGAATTATGTAAATTTGTCATTTGCTGTGCAAGAATCATTTCTATTATGATAAGTTTTGAATAAAGCTGTCCTGCTTAATATTTTTGTGGAAACAGTGATACATATCTCTGGATCCTTGATGAAAAAAAGTTCAAAAGAACAGCATTTAACTAAGAAATAAAACCAAAACTACACTTTGGCTGCAGAATACTGCAAGTGGCCAATCAGAGTCAAGCATTCCAGAGAGCCATGAAACACAATCCACATAAACATACAGAGACATGCAGAATAACTCACAGCAGATGTGCAGAAGCAGGACGGTCCTGATGAATCGCTGTAGTCTTAGCTCCATGTCAGCTAGAAAAAAAAACAGCTGCAAGACTGAGATTCCTCATACACTATGTGACCAAAGTTCAGACACTTTCACTTTATGAGTGAGATCGCTGGACGCTTTAGATAACACACCTCTCATAACTTCCCGAAGAGACGACTGTATCCAGAAACTCCTGTCGCATAAAAGCACTAGAGCGAAGCTCCCACAGTAAACATGTTTGTGTCTCTGCAGGACTGCTGTATTCTGTGAACTCGCGTGCTCAGTACACCGAGTTCAAGGACTTTAGGCGTCACCGTGTTTGAGCTGTTTCCTTTTTCCCTTTCCTGTGTCGTAAAAGCCACTATTTTCTGTTCAAACAAACAGTTCTTGCATACAGTAAAACCCTCACATCACACTCCACCCTCAAAATCCGTTTGGACTCTTTTATTCTCTGAACAAACTTAAACATCAGTGCTTCAAAATGCTCCAGAAGCAGATTAATAAGAACAAATGAGGTAGAGAGAAAATGAATAGCACTTATATTCATTTTTGTAAACAAAACAGCTTATATCTTTACGATACATACAGTAGTAGTCATTTTAACAACTCACATCTATAAAGATTGGCCAAATGAACAGAAGCTCTCATTTTTTTTTTTACGATGAACACAAGAACATTCTTTTGACATAAAACAAGAATTTTATCAAATCTACCAAACGGAAAAACTGCAGGGAAACAGCTAACAGTTTCGATAGTAAGAAAGCATGCTGAGAACATTTAAACCTGGAAGCTGAAAACTGTTTGAGAGTCACATATACGTACAGTACGCAGAGTTGCATGAACAGCATTTCTGCAATTCAAATTAAAGTCATAAATAAGAGGGAAAAGCATATGATGTTAAATAGTACTTACGTAAAATAAATTACAAACCAAAATTGTTATGATAAAACAATAATAATAAAAAAAAAAAAGGTTGTCTGTGAGTGTTCAGTATTGCTAAAGGATGGAATTGATCTTGTATTTCTTCATGACAATGAACCTGTAAAAATAAAAGTGTGTCAAAAGACTAAGTTTGGGGGATAAAGCCTTAATATTATATCTTGATCTATTTTTCAGCCTTTCACCAACATTTGATGCATCTCAACATTCATATATACATTGTGATTTATATGCAAATTTTGTGCTACTTTTTAACATTTTAATATATTAAAAAGTAAAATCAAAGATTTAACACAGTTTGTTACTGAAGTCTGCATCAGAGATGATATTAAATCAAACAACGCTATCATGAAAGTAATCTAATGACTTTAAGAAACTCAGTGGACAAATGAAAGTTGCATTTAAATGATAAAAAGTATATGTGACCCTGGAGCACAAAAGCAGTCTTAAGTCTCTGGGGTATATTTGTAGCAATAGCCAACAATACACTGTATGGTTCAAAATTATAGATTTTTCTTTTATGCCAAAAATCATTAGGATATTAAGTAAAGATCGTGTTCCATGAAGATATTTAGTAAATTTCCTACCGTAAATATATCAAAACTTAATTTTTGATTAGTGATATGCATTGCTAAGAACTTCATTTGGACACTTTAAAGGTGATTTTCTCAATATTTAGATTTTTTGCACCCTCAGATTCCAGATTTTCAAATAGTTGTATCTCGGACAAATATTATTCTATCCTAACAAACCATACATCAATGGAAATATTATTTATTCAGCTTTCAGATGATGTATAAATCTCAATTTCAAAAAAATGACACTTAAGACTGGTTTTGTGCTCCAGGGTCACATACAGTATAGTGTATACAAATATTCTGAGATCTGTTGGGAATATTTGATATACCAGTCCTAAATGAGATATATATTGTAGAAGAGAGGTCTTACCCAGCCACAAGTGTTATTATTACTGCTGTTAAAACTACAACTGCAATCAGTGCTGCACAACAGGGCCAAGACGCTGACGATTCTGAGTCAAACACAAAACATTAAAAGCAGCTGTAAACATGCTGGCTAATGTTACTTTAGAAATCATATGCTAAGTGCAATCCACTTACAGACACTTTTTTCCACTTAATGAAAACATTTACATCTCAAGACATGAATCAACATATAGCCCAAGCAACAATTCTAGCCTCAAACACAACAGTGATTTCATGTGCACTGCATTATTTAAAGGGGTCCTGACATGAGAAACCAAAATCCCCTTGATCTTTTGATACAGAAGAGGTCTTTGTAGTTATTACATCCCGCAAGTTTCAAACCATACATAAATGATTTCATAATGCATTGGTTTTATATTGATTATTTTGTCAAAACAATCAAAACATGCAATGGTGAGAGGGCACTGATACTGTTTCCTATGCAGTGACGTTAGCCAATCATAACAGTGGCCAAATACGAAGAAAAAAACAGCCTGTTTCTGAGAGAGGTTCAGAATGAGGGTTGAAAATAATCATCTTTCCACAGATTTGTTTATTTATTGTGCAAAAACATTATAAGTAAACCTCAAGGAACATATTAAAAATTCCTCATGACCCCTTTAAAAATTAATGAACAGCAGAAATGTGATTTTATGCCAAACAGTTCTGAGGTTATAAGCAGATTTAACCAGTACTTTATTTTTTATTTAACCAGTACTGTTCCCAAATTGGTAGGTGAATAGTTAGGCATATTGAAAATGTTTAATAACTTTTGCTCGTCAACATCAAAACAATCTGAGGAAGATCTGATGAAAGTTTACTGTTCTATAGCCCACTATCAAAAAGTGCATATTTGCATAGATGAGCTGGTTATGATGAATCAACAAAAGCTTATCTCATGAATATGAATTGGGTTGTGCACAAAATTGAGCAAAAATTTTGATGATTTTGATGAAAAGCCTTTGAGAATTGGCACTTTTAAATCATCAACACTTTACGATAATATTCCATTTGTTAATTACAAAAGTTAAGATTAACTATCAATGAAAAAAGCATTTATTAATCTTAGTTAATTTCAACATTTACAACTGTATTAGTTAAAAAATAACACATTATTTTTGGATAATTTTAACAATATCCACTTAAACGAGAGAAAGAAAACCAGAAGGAAAGAAAAAGATAAAAAATAAAGCATTATTTTTTGATGTTTGTGTGTATTTTTTTTTTTATTGTATTTTATATTTTATTTTATTGTTGTATTGTAGTATATATTTTTTATATATATATATATTTTATTGTTGTTAAATAACATCACACGGTCCTCTCCAGGTCAAAATGACCAGAACACAACGGGAGCGTTAAAACGATTATTTACAGTAATGGCCCGAAAGAAAAAATATACTAAAAAAATGAACAGTTGTATTATTAGTAATGCATTACAAGTACGTAATCAGATTACTTTTTCAAGTAACTAGTAAAGTAATGCATTACTTTTTAATGCATTACTCTGAAAATATCAGAGGTTTGTTTGATCTGTGCCCTCTACAGATGTGAACTGACATTTCCTTCAGCATGAGGCTCATGCATTTCTCTCTTGGTATGAAAGTGGTTTTACATTTGCCCCCAAAAATGATACAATTAATTAAAAACAAACAAGCAAGTCCAGCACAAATGAGACAAAGTAACAAAAATGTAACATACAATAATGCATTATAGTTCCACAAAAGTATTTAATTTCCACAAATGTAACATAATTAGTTTTTCAGAGTGTAACGCAATATTGTAACGCATGACTTTTAAAAGTAAATTTCCCCAACAAACATTAATAAACGCCGTAACAAATGAACTGCTCATGGTTAGTTAATTTTGTTACCTAATGGAACATTTTTGTAAAGTGTTTCCTTGTTTCTCTTGGTGTTTTTGGCATGGTGTGATGAACATTTTAGGGTGAAAAAAAAAACATTTACATGGGACAATTACCTCTCAAAGTTAAAAAATGCCATGAGTTCTTGGAATTAAACAATACCTTCTGGTATTTGATGATGTGTAGTCACCGTCCCCAGGCTGCTCTTGATGATGCAGGTGTAGTTAACGCCCTTAATCTCAGAGATGTCTAGTCTACTGCCATTTGTTAACAGGGCGGTTTGATTGGTTACTGTAACACCATCAACCAGCCATGAAAACTGAGGGCTGTCCCACTGAGTCATGCCGTGATTATCCACAACGCACTCCAGCACACGTGTTATTGACGCCTTTGGAGATTCCACTGAAAAGAAAAGAAAAAGTACGTAAGAACAGAAGAAAACCTGTTTGACTATTTGTGTGTGTGTGTGTGCCTTTAAATTTAAATAGCTGTGCATGTGAAGAAAATATTCAAAACATCTGGTGCACGGGTTAGTCATAAAACAAGATTTGCATAGTTAAAGTGCAACTTATTTACCTGTCTTTCGCACTTCTATTGAGTCGTGCTGCTGGTATCCGTTCCTGTCTGTAACAGTGACCTTGTAGATCGCAAAGTCCCCTTCTGCAACATCAGTGACCCGCAGAAGTGCATCTCCGTTCTCCAAAGATATTCTGTTTCTGTGTGACAGCCTGACATGCTCTCTTCCTCTCTCGCGGTCCCACGTCACTATGTCTATCTTGTCTTCTGGATCCTTCTCAAACACGGCTTCCAGAACAAGAGTTTGTCCGAGCGCAACATACAGAGGCCGTCCGGTTTTAAAACGGACCGATATTGCTCCGTGAAGACACACAGGCACTGGTGACAGTTATTGAAAAGAATTAGTTTTTAGTAACTAACGACTGACTGGTAACTCTTTATTTTACGTTTCCATTTTAATGAAAAGTGTATGTAATTTTTCTGTGATTTGGAGTCGTTTCAGGAGGTGAGACTTTAACAAACTTAAAAGTACAAGCATGAAAACCCCTTATTTATTTTCTGTTGGACTGATATTTCTAATTATCTCAGAATTATAGGATTTTGTCACTCCAAGGGACTGAAAATTGGTGTAAAAAATATTAGATTTTTTAATGTAACATAAAATATATTTTAGAAAATGCAATATATTTAAATAGCATTACATTGTTTTCTGTACTGATATCATTTCCATACTTCTACTTTCATTTATGCTTTAATGTTTTACTTTATTTTAATAGCTATATTGTTTTCCGGACAGTGTTCTTTGTGTAAATCTAATGGGGATGTAAACGCAATCATGTTTATTTAGAAATTATTTTATTTTCTTAATAGGGCTCCTGATTAAGAATGATTTTCAGAATTAAGAAACTGATTTTGTCACTCCAAAGGACTCAATAACTGATGAATTGTTTTTTTTTGCTTTTTTCTAATGAAAATGCATTCCAATATTTAAACAGCATTGTTTATTAATACACTCTCAGAAAAGTGTACCCTTTGAAAAGATACCTCCCCAGTGACGACTATTGCACCTTTGTTTCTGAGAGAGTATTTTTTGTATAGAAATAATTCCCATGTTTGCTTTTTTTTAGCTTTTTTTTTTTCTGCCGCCCAGCAAAATGAAAAAACAAAACAAGGGCTTAGCCTCGTCTTTTAAGTAATATTACATTGTTTAACTAATATTTCATAACAGCAGACTCACTCAGAGTGACTGTGGCACACAGAATCCAAACCAGCATCCATGACCCCATGACACCTGACAAATAAGACATCATTAAAGAAACTATTTCTGCTTTATTTCTGATTAAATCACTCACTCGAAAAACTGACTGGATGCACCTTGCGTAAGTTACGTTAATAAATGCCCTTCAGATCGAAATAAACTATCTTACCTTGACTTTCAAAGCTTAAATCCCGTGTTTACTCTCTCTGTCGTGTCGCATTGAGGTCAGGTAAATAATAATAAAAGACTTCACCTGAACTACACGCCTGCGTGACGTAACGTGATGACGATGTGCGATGATGCGGACTTGAAAATATTTACATTTATAATTTCCTGTATGAAAGTAGTTTAATTTAATTTCAATGGTTAGCATACTTGAAAAAAACGGGGAAAAAAACATTGTAGCGATAAGAAAGTTATAAAGTATTGTTTTTGTTAACGAGGAAGTAGCAAACCAATCATTATTTATATATAAACGTTAATTTTAGAACGTGTTGGAATACGCACAAATTCAAAATATAAAGAGACTTTTTAAAATCTGTTTATTTAATGTTATTAACACATTTCTGATAAATATATTTTCTTCTAACGATGACGGACAAGCGCGAATCTGCTGAAGAGAGAGAAGTTGCCATGGTGATGGTTTACTCTGACAGGACGTAAACATTAGATCTCAAGCGCGAGTTGTGTTATTAAGTAACTGTTTGTACATGAACAGCGATCGTGTTTATTTCCACATTACTTCGTTTTCTACATCAGCGAAGGATATTATTTCGGTCTTTCTCAGCTGTGGTGGCGAGGTGAGGCGAAACAGGTAAATCAGAAAGTGAAAGCAAACCAAAGTAGCACACAAAAATTAAAACCCGCTTCGTAAGTGTATATTCCAGCTTTAATCTCTCATTTTAATACGGTGTAATTAATTCAAACTTTTGTTGGCTAATTGTAGCCTCTTGTTAATATGCGCTCCTGCACGAGACAGTGATTGATGTTAGTATCTCTCTTATCTTGACAGAATGTCTCTTATTATGATTTATGTGCTTTAATATGTGATAGAAGTAAACATCTGGAAACGAATGAAATGTTTTGCTCAGGCCCTCCAGACTGAGATGAACACACTGCTGTATCCTGTACTGGTTTTATGTGCATGCAAAAATGATAAACATCTTAAACACGCTTTTTTTTTATGTGTTATTATATTGCAAGAAATGTAAAAATACATCCACAAACCTAAAGAAAATACATCTTTAAGATGAAAGAGCAAACATCAAATAGACGTCTACATGATGCATGTGTTATCAGGATACTTTCCTCCTAAATATTAAACTTTAGTCTAAAGAAATGCAACATGCAATACATAACTGATGCAAAAATAAATACAAATATCAATTTTGATAATTATAATATATGTATGTGTACTGTGTATATTTATTATGTATATATAAATACACACACACAGTAAATATTTTTAAAACATTACACGCATATATTTATATTCTTATATTTTATATTATATGTAAATATATTTAACATATAAACATAGCATATTTTTCATTAATATATACATGCATGTGTTTGTATTTATATATATATAAATAATAAATATACACAGTATACACACATATATTATGTAAACAAAAACTTTTATTTTGGATGCGAATAATCGCGATTAATCGTTTGACAGCACTATATATATATATATATATATATATATATATATATATATATATATATATATATATATATATATATATATATATATATATATATAATAATAATAATAATGTGAAAACAATCGGGTATATAATGACCAACACCTTATTGAGTTCAAAACACATGCCAAAGAATAAAAAAATAAAAAACACACAGACAGATGCAAGACATACTGTAATGTAAAGATTAAGTGTGTAGACAGTAGACACATCGAGTTCTACTTGTTTTACAGCATTCCTGTTTAGTTTGAAGTGCGATTTCAAGCTCTTTTATGCGCATTATTTGCGTGTCTCTTCATGTTACACCCATGTGAATACACCATTCATTTCTCTCAGTCAGAAGATGCAATCACATTTAAACTTTATTTCTTTGTTGTTTGTATTGTGTGGTTTTAAATGGGGTTTCAAAGCACTGAGCAGATATAATAAAGAAAAGATGAAGCGTTTGAATAGCATCAAATAACACTTGCTTTGATATCTTTGTTACTCTTATCTAATGCAAATACGTTTTGAAATATCAATGTAACTAAACAAATAGCTGAAGCAGCTTTCGCTTTCTTTACATGCAGCTCTCCATAGATTTGTGTGTCTGGATCCCGCTCCAGTTTAGCTCGAGAAGACACCGGTGTTGGTGGCATCCGGGAAAGATGCCGTCTTCACAGTACAGACGGTGTCTGATGTGTCCCTCATCAGATGGACAAATAGTGCAATTACTTATCTGATTACATTTTATTACTTTTATAAACGTTTTATAATGTTTTCAAATGTTCTAATCATTCAAACCAGGCAGGGTTAACCTTACAGTACTCAACACTGATTACAGTCATTTTCAAAATCCTCCATCACTTGAATTAATATTATTATAATTTAATTTTAAAGCACAGCTACCACAAATACTTTGAGATTAAATACAGATTTAAAACCATAACATATTGTTTTTGAAATAAAATCTTTGCATGGTTATGACGTGAAACAACTGGCATCTAACAATGTAATGGGGGGAAAAAAAAAGGTTAATCTTTAAAAAATTAATCATATGCATAAATCCAAATAATAAATAAAACAGTTATTGAATAAAGTGTGTTAAGTGACGTGTGGCCAAGTATAGTGACCCATACTCGGAAATTGTTACTTTTGACCCATACTATGTGACACAAGTAACTGTAATTTAATTACACATTTTTTTTTATTTTATTTTTTTTTATCAGTAACTCTTAACTGATTACAGTTACATATATGAGGACAGCTTTTGTCTCGCAGGTCAAATAGACCTGCATTGGTTTCTATGCAATTTGCCAAAAACACTATAGAGATTTATGTAAAAACAGAAAACATCTATTGTAGACTTAAAAATATAAAATATGTGAGAATAATAATTCTATTCTATAATTTCTATTGTGTTAGGAGTCACTTATTTTTATGTTCAAAATTATCTGCAGAGACACAAAATTTGAAAAGAATATATTTATTTTTGTCATGACTACTTGTAGGGACTTTGTACACTTACTACAAGAATAAATAGTATTAACCTGATTTGTACTTAGTGCAAATTTTATTTATTGCTATTTTATTTATTGCTATTTGTGCTTTCTCTGCCTATTTGTAATGTCAATCAAAAAAAAAAAACATCCCTTGATAGAATTGTTGATTGAAACTCCGCTAGATAAAAAAAAATATCCTTGGATATTTTTTCATGTATTTTGTGTTTTAGTGATTGACAAGCTACAATAATTGATAATTATTTTTATTTATTTTATTTTTATTTTTTATTTTTTGCTGTTTTTCAAAGTGTTGATTTCTAACAAATTACAGGTAAACCAATTGGAGGGCCAGTTTGAACCAAACATAAAAGTTGTAAAACAAAATTTATACCAGGGTTATTTTAGTATCATTGAAATACAATTATACTTTATGATTTTTTAATTTTTATTATTATTATTATTATTATTGTTTTTTTGTTTTATTATTATTATTATTATTATTTGATTTTAGTTAGTTGTCATTTATTTATTTATTTATTTAAATATGTCTATATTGTTTTTACATTTCATTATTAGTTTTAGATATTTCAGTAAACTAAGAAATATTTTTAGGTAAACTAAATGAAAATATGAAATGTTGCCTTGGCATTTAACTGCAAATAAAATAACTGTTTAAAAAGTATTTTATTTCAGTTAAAGTTTATTTTATTTCAAGTAAAAATAGTTTTTGAATTCAGCTTTAGTCTTTGTTAGCTATAATAACCCTGATTTGTTCGGCCTTTCCAAAACACATCTACTGTATGTGTCAAAACCTTGCATGACCCTAAATGTAAATTATTCACAAAATGTCAAAAAAATAATTAGTTTAACCAGTGTTTCAAGCAGTAAGAAAATCGACTGACCCCAACACAACAGGAAGGTTAAAGGGTTAGTTCACCCAAAAATGAAAATTCTGTCATTAATGACTCACCCTCATGTCGTTCCAAACCCGTAAGACCTCCGTTCATCTTCGGAACACAAATTAAGATATTTTTGATGGAATCTGAGAGCTCTCTGACCCTCCATAGACCCCAAGGATCCTTACAGGATCAAGGCAGAAACATAGCAAGGACATCAGTAAAATAATCCATGTGACATCAGGGGTTCAACTGTAATTTTATGAATATATTTATTAGTATTAAAATATTAATAAAAACTATAATAATATTGCAATTATACTAAAATAACAGGTTTTTCATGACTGTGGAAAATAAAGAAGCCAATATAAAATATTAAGTTTATTTTTAGTTGTTTCAGCTTATTGTACTGCTTCTTTTTTGGCATATTTTAAGTCATTTTAAGTTATTAATAAGCCCCTCTGGAAACATATTGAGTTTAATTTCATTAATAAGACCTCAAGTTTATATTCTTTGCATGTCAGCCTTGTGTGAACATCTCTTGAGCATGTTTTATGACAGCAGCATGCGGTCAGAGACACATAACATGAAAAAAATGACTAAAGAGCTTGTAATGTTCTGGTTTCCTGGACAAACATAACAATAACATACAATACGATACATATTTTGGATTCATTTCTGCTCCACTAGTGACTAATTGCAACCTGTTTGAGGGACATGACAACACTGGCTCAACCAATAGCCCAGCCAATGGCAGATGGAGGAAACCAAAGAGTGTTTTTGCAGTTCTGTTCGGTGATTTAGTTTTATTGTTTTGAGTGTTTTGTTTTGAACTCGAGTGATTCATAATGTGAAGCAATTTTTTTGCACTGATGTCAGACTTACTCATGCGTTACTCATGCGTAATCAGATCTTTTGACTGGTGTCCAACAAGTTTCAGATATAAAAAGAAAATAATGAACTGAAATGAAGCACAAGTATTAAATTGCAGGATTATCAAAAATAGACATTAATACATGGTAAGACAGAGACAGAATAACACTTAAATGTCTAAATATTTACTGTAACTTTTTTATATATTATAATTAATATTTCTGTGAAGCTTCTTTGAAACAGTATGTATTGTTAAATACACTACATATAAACTTAAACTGAATTACTGTATTATTATTATTATTATTATTATTATTTTAGATCTTATATATTAAATCCCACATAGCTAGCATTGTTTCTCTGAATTTTCTGTAAAAATAATTATAAGATATACAAATATTGATATATAATTAATCATACAGTGATACAATATGAGTAAAAAAAAAATTTTTTTTTACCTTTTTTATTATTTATTTATTTATTTATGTGACCAACTTTACAGTGTGACAGTCTGACACACCTTTTAAGGTTCCTGTAAATTTTCATTTAGCATTTTTATTTTATAATTTTGTCAGTTCCTCAGATGATCCAGACGCCCCGCGGTGGAAATGCTACGGTCGGACAGACGGTTCGTCTCACCTGTACGTCTGCCTCTCTACCTCCCGCCTGCTTCTCATGGGAACTTAACGACCAGCCGGTGACCGCCGGCCAATCAGGGAGTGGCGTGCTGAGTCTGCAGATCTTCTCCACCAATCAGAGTGGCCGTTACGCCTGCATCGCACGGGATGACGTCACAGGAGGGACATCGAAGCAGCAGATAGACCTGGCCATTGTGGGTGAGTTAATGGCTCTCTGTGGCACTTTGGTGACAGATGCATCTGTCAGTTCATTCTTCGGCCTGACATTCATTTTCTTGAGCGGAGAGGGAGTAATCAACCACAGGATTGATAAATTCACATGTCACCTCTCTAGAAGGAGTCATAATTTTCATCCGCCTATAATGATTTTCCTTTGCAGGATACTTTCTTCTGTTTGCTGGCTCCATTATTGATGTTTCTGTGATGTGTTTTTTCTCTGCCCTTTATGTCCTGGCTCTATTTCTGTCTGCTGTTATTAAAAGTGCTTGTTAATCTAGTTCTTCATATGTGAAATATGAAAATCATGTTTACAGGTACGTGTCTCAGCAGGGATCATTGTTGCAATCATCATAATTATCACTGTAATTATTTTGCTTCTGCGACAAAGAAAAAGTACGTCCCTTCTAAATGCTTCAGTTTATTGTTGTGTTTTATGATGCTGAAAAGTCTGACATGATTATATGCTCATATTTACAGTTGATCGGAGACTTCTCTTATTGTGTTCTGTGTAATGCAGGGTAGTACCTCTTAGGGATGGACAATATAGCTAAAAAAAATCGAAATATTTAAAAATATATATATTTTTATTTGTACAAATAATGATGATAGTAATAATAATAGTAATATATTTTGTACAAATAAAAAGATTGCATATTATTATTGGTATTAATAATAGTTGTAATTAGCTATAAAACTAAAAATGTTTTAAAATATTTAGATTATTATTATTGTTTGACTCCTCACAGTAGTAATGTGACAGTTGTTGTTTAGAAAAGTATCATTGTTAGAAACAGTAAAAAAAAAAGTCTAAAAAATTAAATGAGAAAAATTAAATGTAGTGCAATGTAATGTAAAATAATATCTCTGAAGGCTGGACAATATGGCTAAAAATATATATTTATTTTTTTCAAAATTTTTACTGCTATTACTAGTACTAATTATAATTAAAGTAAATTAGATTTTATCCATATGTTGTAATAATTAGTAAATTAGACTTTATCCATATGTTGTAATAATTAGCAAATTAGATTTTATTCATATGTTGCTTGGAAAAATAAATAATATTAATTATATAATATTCATATTATGTATATATTTTGCAATAATAATACTATTTTATATATTATACATTTAATTTTGTATATTATTTAAAATGACAAAAAGAGTAAAATATAGTAGCAATATATATTTTTTGTTATTTTTCAGTAAAATTTTTTTGTACTAAACTTTACAAGAAAAAATACATATTTTTCAGTTGAATGAACCAGTATATCAACACAAAGTATTAATCAGCAACATTTGCTTACAATAAACAATGTCACACAGATGATGTAAATGAATCATCAAGAATTGAACTTGTCAGTTTCTGAACTTACTGTAATATGCTATTAAAACATCTTTATATTGACACTCTCATACTTGCTTTTTGCAAGAAAAGAATAACAAAACCAGTCTAATTACTTTTAGAAAATGTAAAAGCCACATAAAAGCACCTTGTATTCATTGCAGAGTACACGATGAGCCTTAACATCTCTTTCAATTTACAATAATACCTCTTTTCACATGTTCCCTCTCTGCAGATTGCAAACAGAGCCTTTGTCAATGGAAACCACCCTGATCCCACATTACACAACTCACTCCCAAAAAACCTCACCGCCATTCCCAATAACAACAATGGGAACATCAACACAATGTCACAAAACATGCCCAGCAACTCCAACCCACTTCATCATAATGGCCATTTGAACACTGATGTGTTCCAACACAACTTCAGCACAGTCCCAGACAATGGGCATCAAAACAATTCATATCCAAACAATGGCCCTCAGAGATCGTTCCCACAGTTTGTCCAACACAATCCCAATATCCTCATAAAACGGGTAGTTCTCCGCCTGGTGCGCTTGTGCCTACAGTTCATGTAAACCTCAACACCTTGCCACGTAATGTCCAGTTTAGTAATTCACAAACTCAAACGGTGCATGTCATCTTGAACACATACCCTCCAGAAGCAAATCAGATGGTCCAGCAACATGCAGAAAGTGCACTACAGAGTCAACATATTAACAGCAACCATCAAAATCATTCTCAGAATGGCTTGCTGAACTCAGACCCTTTGATATTGAGTAATCAGACACAAACAATGCTCAATAATGCTTCAACAAATGGTTGTCACCAACCCAACGGCCTCATTCAGACTGGATACTCTCACCCTACCAATCTAACCAATGCAAACCGTCGAACTGCCAACTCAAGATCATCAGCAGAAGACCGAACTCAACGTTCAGAACGCACCTCCAACAGATGCCTTGTGACCGTTTGCAGGGAACATCTGCATATCCCAACCCTGAAGTCTATAGTTCAGACAGTAGTGGATCTTCAGATTGGCCACAATGAGAAGCACAGAGGGATCGTTCTGCTCTGAGATACCGGGAAACTGAATCTTCAGGAAGGTTGATCCAAGCTGCTCCTTTCCCCCAAAGAAGGGACCTCCAGAGACCAATCGTGCTTAACCACTCTCAAATGCACCCAAACGTGCAAAGACAATCAATCCAACAGAACTTAAGCACACAACCGCAAGTCTAATTTCAAATCCAGACCGCAATACCTCAAAACCATAGACTATAAAAAAGGTGGCCGATGCGTCTCCACTTCCTTCCACTATAGAAAAGTGAAGCCAAAGCATAGCACAATTCGTACGGGATTAGTATTACCTGGTGACCTCCAGTCATTTGTAATAATTGCGGAGGTTGTCTGTGATCTTACTCCCGTGCGAATCGGCCATGACTGTAATTTGTAAAGTAAAAATTACCCCGCAAATGACCTACCATATTTCGTATTCTAATAGTATTTTGGGTGCTGTCATATTCACTGCACCATACAATTTGCCGAACAGTTGAACATATATCAGCATGATAACTACTTTAAATGACCAATCCATCTTTCGGAAAATTGTATTGGAAGTGTAATTTATTTGTTTACATGGAGAGGTCGGGGTTTATGACCTGTACTGCAGCCAGCCACCAGAGGGCGATCAAAGAGCCCGCAGCTTCACTTTTCAGGACGTGTGAGGCACACCCGCCTCAAACCCAAACATCTCAGGGTCAGAATCCAATCCCCATTGGTCTACCAAAGGGAACGACCATACCTCAAGCACAATCTGGCACTAGACCAAATCAGGCCATGCCTCAGCCATCCATTCCTCTTACTGAGGCTGCACTTCGCCAACACACCGCCCAGAACGATAACGCTTTCCCCATCCGGATCCAGCAGACTCAAGCTGCCTTGCAGAACCCTTGACATTCTCAACCCGTCCAGCAGCTCAACAGAGCAGCCCAGAGGCCTCCTACTCCTCCTCCGGTGCTGCGGCTGGATGAGTTCCAGAAACTTCTGCGTGAACGCATGAAGCAGGCTGGCTGTAAACGTGCAACACAGACACAGATCTCCAAACGTGCACAGGCAGACTCGAGTGTTGCATATGACCCCTCAACGAATGCTGGGAGTGAATCCCATGCATGCAACCATGCATGGACACCCAACCCATATGCGACAGGTACGTAACCTGATACTACTTTAAATGAGTGAAATGCATTCTCACATTTTGTGGCTGATGAAATTTCAACTTCATTTTTAAGTTATACAAGTTTCAACTAGACAAGATTTTAAAAAGGATTTGAAATATCTTTTACAGCCAATTTGATTAGAATTAAAAATGAAAAAAGAATAGTTCCCCCAAAAATGAAAACTTGCTGAAAATGTCCTCATCCTCAGGCCATCCAAGGTAGATGAGCTTGTTCCTTCATGATTTGGAGAAACTTAGCATTCCATCACTTGCTCATCAATGGATCCTCTGCAGTGAATGGGTGCCGTCAGAATGAGAGTCCAGAATGAGAGATAAAACATCACAGTAATCCACAAGTAATCCAAAGCACTCCAGTCCATCAGTTAATGTCTTGAAAAGTGAAAAGCTGCATGTTTGTAAGAAACAAATCCATCATTAAGAGGATTTAACTTTAAACTGTTGCATCGGGCCCAAAAAAATGAGTCCATAATCCATAATTACGCTTACTCCAGTTAAAAAAGGTTCATTCCCTGTTGTCTCTCATATCAGTATCCACCAACATATTTGTTTAGAGCTGTTTTGAACTGTTTTGGCTTGTAAACGGTGCTTGACCTGTGCTGATTTCTCTCCTGAGTCAGACCAGACCACTTTTTCACTGGAGAAAGCAATATTATGGATAGAGAATGGTTTGAAGTTAAAAAATAAATAAAAATTCTTAATGATGGATTTGTTTCTTTAAAAAAAACAAGATTTTTTAAAGAATATTTTGGCTTCACAAGATGTTAACTGATAGATTGGAGTACTTGAATTGGGTGGAAATTTTTACAGTGCAATATTTATATCCATGCTTTAGTGATGGGGGACCTGAAATGGTTGCTTTGTGGCATTACTGCGAAATCACCCTTTAGCCTTTATGCTTAAGAGTGTATATTTATGCTCATTACAATACCGCATTGTCAGCTCAGCAGCAGGCTAATGAGAAATTAACACATGCTATTGGTTTCACAGTTTCTATATGAGTCACTTATGGATATGCAAATATGTTAAGGCTCTTTCATATCTTGTATCAAGTCTTCAGTGCTCTGTTTTGACTTCCATGTAAAACGCACTGCAGACAGCATCACAGAAAAGCAATCTAATGAGGTTGCAAGGCACAAAAATGGGCAATGTGTATGGTAAACAGTGAAAACACATATGGTAGTTGAACCTAGAAGAGAATCTGTGGTGATTGTTTTGTTTCACTGTAGAAAGAAAAAATATAGTTCACAATGTTTTATTGTCTCTGGGTGCTCTTAATGTTTTAAATTAGGTCAGTTGATAACATTAGTTAATGCATTAGCTGACAATGACTGTTTTTATGTTAGTTAATAAAAATTGATCATTGTTTGTATCAGTGCATTAATGTTACCAGATACAACTTTTGAGTTAATGAGTCTTGACTAAGATAACAGTAAGATTGGTAAAAGCTGTAAAAGTATTGTTCCATGTTTACAAATGAGACCTTATTGCAAAGTTTTACCAAATTAGTTTCTAATCAGACTTTCAGTTTGACTTGACTCTCATGGACAAAATTACAGTTACAAGATACATGGAAAATGCCAAACAAGCAGTAAAGTATGTGAAAGTGTTAAAAATAAGTAAATAAATATAGAATTATTTATTTATTTATTTAAATGCATTATGATGCATTCGACACCTTAAAGTTTGACAGTAGTTCCTTTTATTCTGAATGATTAACTTAAATGCAGAGTTGAACTTATCATTGCACAGGCAGACTTTTCATACGTCATGCAAATGGTCTGCTATTCATTGGCTTTCAAAATCATTAAAAAAGGTCAGCGAATGGGGTTGAAGTTGAAATTGAACTTTAAAGCTGGGCCAGCGCTGTCGCAGCTGCCGAGTTCAGTTCATTGGGCAACGCTGACTCCAGTAATGTGAAAAGGCCTTTAGACATGATTTATATCAAATAAAGCATTTTGTTCTTTCTTTTCTCCTCCTTCTCTCCAGCAGGTCCACAGAGGCAGACCCAGACGTTGAGAAAATGCAGCGCTCGTCTGACTCGACACCATTCGCACTGCGAAAAACTTTCATACAAAGCACAGTGTCTCTCTGGTGGAAAGAAACAAACGCTCAGCCATTCCTCCGGCCCTCGGCTTATTGTGCCCTACAAATCTTTGTTTGGTCAGAGACACGGCATTATTGATAAAAAGACTGATCTTTTTGTTTCTCCTGCACTGCTGTCACGTAGGCATGTGAACAGGACACAGTGTGAATTTCATCCGTCTGAACAATGCTGCTCTGGGATTTTTCTTGCTCTCAAGTGTCTGAAAATAAAACACAATGCAGTGTTTTTCCACTGACAGGAAGACTTGAACAAAATCCAAATGAATTAGGATGGCTGGCAGAGCTGAACTACTAAATGATAAATAATAGACTGCCACTGTTTGTCCTCTCGCAACTATTTATTCAGCTTTCTGCTCACAGATGCTTCTTGTAGCGCCGCTCAATTAGTGCGATCCGCTACGGTGCTTTTGTGGATGGATTGTGCATTTGAGTATGAAGGAGACCCACCTTACGGACGTGTAATTAATTAAGCTCTTTAATTTTTATGTTAATGATGTGGAAAATGCTAATGAGTTTAAGTAAAATCGGTTGCTGACAGGCCTAGCAAAAATATGATGAAAAGCAAATGTTTGGTCAGATGGTTTATGTCATGTACTGTGAGCAAACAGGAGGTTTTTACAAATCAATTCTCCCAATTTGCATCGCTTTGTTCTTCATTACATCTTTAATACAAGATTTCTCAAAGTTAGACACAGAAATCAATTTGCAAGTGAAGTAACAGAGCACTACTGAAGTCACAAGAAGAGGTTTGTAGAAGAAGAAACTTACCTCTTTGATTTAATTGCAAATGCAGATTAAATTAATATCAGTGTGCATGTATTTACATACATGCATTGTACAAAAAAAAGTGTTCCTTACTGTTGGGGAAATAAATTCACTTCCTTCAGTAAATAAAAAATGTCTCGCTTCTTTCCTGTTTTGTCATTGTAGGTGCAGCATGTGTCAAAGTGACATAATGAGAAAAAGCTTAAAAGGAGCGTAACATTATCACTTCTGAATCTGTGGTGTGGGCTGATTAATTAAGGTATAAAATATTTTTCTACTACTATTTTGTTTTTTAAGATTGTTTTTTTTTTAAATTGTGATGATTTCTTTGACGACTAATCCTTTAACAGATAACCTTTTTCAGTTTTGATCAGAACATTTTCTCTGATCTATAGGTGACAGAGAAAACATTTAAATATATATAATTATATATTCCTAAAAATCAAATATATAAATATTTGTTCCTCATATGAGATAACATGCATTTTAATATTTACAGAAAAAAACTAAGCATGAAATGCTATAATTATTTTGAGGGTTTTTTTTATTATTGATCATAAGAATTTCTTTAATTGTATTTGTACATTTTCATATCTAATAATGACATTTTTTCTGAAACGTAGATGTTGCTAGTTAACATTGGATGCAGATATATAATATATACATCGAATTCTCTCATACATTTCTTTCAGTTTTGAGAAGGAGCTAGATCTACAAAGTCTGGGTTTTTTTTTCCCACTGTCACTTATAACCTATATCTTGCATGGCTGGTATTTCCTTTTAACTAGTTTCATATCTCACGTTCATATATATATATATATATATATATACACATATAGACCAAATTTATTTTGAATATTAATATTTTTTAGTAGCGTGTAGTAATTGTAAATTCTCTATCAAAAGGATGTCTCAGTTGTTGCATAGATATTCCAAAAACTCTATAAAAAATTATAACCTAATCATGCATTCTGATCTCTGTATGTGTGTTGTGAAATTATTTTGTTCTCAGTTATAACACCTAATCCTGTGACAAGTTTCTACATGCATTTCCTGAAATGCAGTACTATATATTTAGAATTCATTTGAGCCTATTCTAAACATACTGCATGCTTTTTTTATTATTATTCCATGGATACAGTAGATGCATATTTAACACAGTTGTTGGGTTTAGTCAATCCCATCTGTATTGAACTCTTTTTATTTCCATTAATAAGTGGCCTACTTACCAAAAATATTCTTTACTACCCTAAAGCTCCATTGTGTGATCAAGATACTGGATTAGATACTCTACCAGTGCCTGTAGAGGACAATTACTTGAATGTGGAAAAACTCCTTGTCAAGCAATATTACACTGATACTAAAGACAATAAAACCATTGCATGCCAGTTTTTAGCATTGAAGAGATGATTATCAGCTTCCTGTTGTGTATAAATGTATTTGTAATTGATTGTTTTTTTTTTTCTTATTTTTCTTAAGGTTGAAAGGGTTTAAAGATCTTTAAGTTAAATAAGTTATTTAAATTTTTTAATGAGACACTTTGAATTCTGGAGTATTGCATGCATTGCTCTTGCTTGAGGGCCATCAGATATTAACTCTCATTCTGCTCAGATGAATAGCATATCTTTACCAAACATTTGGATTTAAGGATTGCAATGATTTTGTGTGCCACCACCTCATTTAAAATGAACAGACATGGCAGTTATCAGTGCAAAATGATCAGAAATGCCTGTGAATTAGCAAAATGGTGAAAGTTAGAGAATCATCTGAAATCAGTCAACACACCTTTAGGATGTAAGCTATGGATTGACATGTTGTCATAATTATGCTTTATCTCATAATTAAGACTTCCATAATTATCATTTCATCATAAGTTCACTTTTTATCTCATAATTGACTCATAGTAGTCATACATATTTTTTAATGCACAATTATGACTTAGTATGTCATTTTGACATTTTGTCTCACAGTTTAGACTTTTTTCATAATTGTGACTTGCTGTAGGATGTCAAAATTAAGACATTATATCTCATAATTTACTTTATATATCATAAGACTCGCATAATTATGATTTAGTCTGTAATTTTTTGGACTTTTTGTCATATTTTATCTCATAATCTCGTTATCTCATAGTTTTGACTTAGTATCTCATTTAAACTTTTTTAACTTAAAAACAAATTTTTGTCATAGTGTATGATGATTTTTAATCTACAATTGATCATAAGTCATCTACGATCTACGTCATAAGTCTTACCTCATAATTGATGAATTCATGACTTGACATAGTAGCGCTATGAGTGCGGCGCAAGTGTTTTTGCTAGTTTTAGCCAGACGCAGTTCTCATTTTCCCATCCTGCGCTGTGTTTTTTAAATAGCAAATGCATTTGCGCTCATTTGTGCACCCTAAAATAGAGGTGTGTTCAGGCATTGTTAGCACGTTACTATTTCGAGGAACTGAAAATAAACTGCGCCATAGACCAACTCAAACCTAGTCTACAGTCAAAGGTGCAATATTTTGTTGTTATTTAAAGAGCGCGTTAGTAGAAAATGTGCCTCTGGTGGGTCCACAATGCACGTTCACTTTGCTTATTAAACACAGGGCAGCAGCACACAAACATTTTTAAATATGAAACATTAAAAGATTCAAATGTAAAATATTATCATTGTGTAGGCTACAGGAATGTAAAAATACCTACATGTCATAATGGATAGCCATTGCATGTATCAGAATTAGGCTACTTTTGTTTTTAACAATTGAATTTTTGTCATAATTACGACTTATCTCAGTGTGACATTATTTTGTATCTTGCATCTGACATATGTCAAGATCTCATAATTATGACACAAGTCATAGGACATATGTTATAATTTAGATTTCTTCCTTCTTAATGGACTTTTTATTTCATATTTATGAGATTTTAGATCATAATTTCCATATCTATTTTTTTTTTTGTCATAATTTTGGCTTTTATCTCATAACTGTTTTTTTTTCATAAATAAAATAGATTTTTTGACTTATGTTGGACTTGCATATTTACCTAAGCATTATTTTTTCTCTCGTGCAGGAAATGGACTTCAGTAGTAAAATACTTGCAGTTTCTCATTTTCTCTGTCTTTTCTTACAGAGCGTTCACTGCATTTAGTGACGATGGCGTGGACGGTGGCTATGAGTAACCTGGTGTTAGCGGTCTATGGATTCACTCTGATCACAGGCCTTCCCGCCAATGTCTTGGCTTTCTACACCTTCTTGCAGAAGATCCGCCAGCGCTCCACCCCAATGGACGTGCTGTTACTCAGTTTAACCATCTCCGACCTGATCTTCCTCTTCTTCCTGCCGTTTCGCATGGTGGAGGCGGCCAACATGAAATGGACGCTGCCTTACTTCCTCTGCCCGCTGTCGGGATTCATCTTCTACTCGGTCATCGCCAACAGCGTCCTTCACCTGACGGCCATCAGCGTGGAGCGCTACCTGGGTGTGGCTTTCCCCATTAAATACAAGCTCAAACGCAACCCCAGGAGTGCAGTGATAGCCTGCGTCATATTCTGGGTGATCTCCATGGCGCACTGCAGTATCGTCTACATCATTCAATACCACAACTATTTCAACCCCAACACCACTGATCCATCCAAACGTAACACCTGTTATGACGAATTCACTGACGAACAACTCAAGATCCTCCTTCCGGTTCGCCTGGAGCTTTCTGTTGTCTTCTTCTTGATCCCTTTCCTTATCTGCTTCTTCTGCTACATCCACTGCATCCGCATACTTTCCCGACTATCCAACGTCAACGTCAAGAAGCGGTTTAGAGCCATCGGGATGGCGTTGGGCACACTTCTGGTCTTCGTTATCTGTTTCATGCCCTTCAACATCTCACACGTGGAGGGATTCATAAGCGGCAAGAGCTCTGAATGGAGAGAACCTGCTTTACTCACCAGCACGCTGAATGCATGTTTCGACCCTTTCATTTTCTACTTCTCTTCTTCTGCACTCAGAGCGACTTTCAAGAAGGTGTTGCAGGGGCTGGCGAGGCGTTTGCTCCCTCGTTACTGCCGCTCGGCTCTCTGCTGCCCTTTATTCAACCGTGGGAAACCAGACGAGCGTACGCAGAGCACTGATGACAGCATCCGCTAACATTTCAAGCCAGTTTTTGCATTAATAATCTGCCTGCGTGTGCATCAGCAATGCATACCATTCAGTCCAAAGCCAATTAATATAATTCTGATGCACCACCATGACCCAATGCTTTATGGATAGACAGAAGAGCAGCACAGAAATGGTTCCAGCATGATTGCATGACTATTTAACCTAAACCTTTGCGGCAGCCGTTTCGTTCACAATGAAACGAAGAGCTTGAGAAAACAAATTACAGTGCAAAAAGCAATTGTATCTGCATTTTTTCATCTAACATTTGAACTAATACGCAGCATTCACTAACAGCAATGCTATAAATATAATCAAAACAACTTTGTAAAACAAGTTTTCTTTGCTTAATAAAAGAAACTAATACAAATTATGCATCCGTTCTTTATTCCTCCGTCCTGAACTACTCACTCATTATGCATGAATGCTGTTTATTTTCTACACAGCACTTAATATGCACTGCTTGTTTATAACCTGCCATCTCTTGAGACAGACCAACACAAACATGTTCCTGTGATGTCGCTTCCTGTTCCTGATACAGCGTTTGGAGGTACAGGTTGGATTTTGAATCACTTATTTGATCAGTTCTGTTTAAAATGGCTAATAATGGATCTAATTATCACATATAATCTAAATACTTGGTGTCACTGAAGCAGATTAGTTTCATAACTCAGTTATCGGAATTTATTATCTCTCTGTCTATTATTACACTTGAATGTCACAGTTTTGGTGTTCATCTAGTAACTACACTGTGTCTATTTTTTTTAGTGCGGGTGGGAGGACGGTTGAATTGCATGTGGTGCAGTTGCATTAACAGCTCAAATGATTGGCTCATACAGGTATGTTTTTCCATGAGCAAAGATGGCAGGTTGCACGTTGCTTACTTACAAGACTGCATTTGCTAGTCAAGCCACTGATATTAAGATGAATGGGAATGCAAACAAATAGATGTGCATTCTTTAAATAAACAAGTTCAAAGATCGTACAGCTTTGCTTAAATACCTTTTGTGCATTGTATTGCATTGCATGTGAGTTTCGTACAGTTTTGCCTAAATATTTTTTGTGCATTGCATTGCATGTGAGTTTGCATTCTTTAGTGCATTGCCATCATACCATGCAAGTTTACTAGATAACAGCCATAAACATCACATCTATTTATAGCTGCTACTGTATTATTCTCAGCAATGCTGTCCACTTTAGCAGTCCACTGTCCACGTGAGTTTGTATCTTCTCTGCCCTACTTCTACTTTAGCAAAAGCTGCATCTTTATTTTAGCCTTGCGACAGCATCTAAAAAGAGCTCGTATCTTTCCTGTGGCAGAGCGTGTGAAACAACACACACTTTCCTGTTGTGTGATACAGGGGGAATCCAGGTAAAGTGGGACACTTTCTGATCATTTTTTTATTGGTTTTTATAATGTTTCCGAGGCATAAAAATAAAGATCATGATAAAGATCTCCACTGCACAATACAGATAAAAAGGCAGTATTAAACTTGAATGCTTCTTCAAACAGATATCACAAAATTCCAGGAGTGACTGATAAACTGAGACGTGCAGTTCATTTAAATACATTTCACTTTAGATGTAATAAAATGCTACATTTCATTGTTCTGTAAAACACAAAGATTTAAACACGTCTGTTTTAGTGTATACTAGGAAACTCAACAGGGTCCAATGTTGTCTGGATGTTCTTAAAATTTATTTTGTGTTCCACAGAAGATTGAAGGTCATATATGTTTAGAAAGACATGAAGGCGAGTAAATCTAGATAGAATTTATATTTTTAGGTGAACTATAGCTTTAAGAGCAAATTTAAATGATCTTACCTGGTAGCTGACTCAACGTGGTACAGAATTATTCAAAATGAAACAAAAATGTCCTTATAATCAGACACAGCTATATATTTTTATGTATAAAGACCCATTTTAAACTGTGAAAAATTAATATTAATTAAAACATGTAAAATATTGTAGAAATATATATTTTTAATTGTTTCTATAATTGTTTATTTATTGTAATATATTTTTGATTATTTATTTATTGTAATCAAAATGTGCATTTATTTATTTTTAATCATTTATTTATTTTTACACAGTTTTTCCCCCTCTTTTTATATTAAATGAGGCCACAAGATGGTGCTATTTAAGAATCATTGTGGGAAAAAAATGCCTCAAGAAACCTTTAAATTAACCACACAGATCAGATAAAGTTTTTAAAGTCTGCATTCCTGTATTCAGACCAATATAAATTTTCATCAGATGTTAATATATATATATATTTTTTCATGTTAAAACCACAAACATTTCTCATAGCAGCCGTATACTGTACATATACTGTGCTCAGCTCTGTTTAAATGCTCGGTGTGTTATCTTCTCATCACCAGATGAAGGAAATAGTAACGATTTTGTCTTGATTATGCAAATGGAAAGAACCAAGGGAACATTTTGTGAAGTTGCTAAGAGTGGTGCTTCCCCAAGCAAAATGTGCCGTCGCTGGGGTAGTTTATTGATTGGCAGCTGTTAAGGTGCAGCGAGTGTTTATTATTAGACAAATAGTTGTAAGGAATTATAAGGTGGTTGCTGTTGTGTTGCTAGGATCGTTCTGAGTGGGTGCTAAGGTGTTGCTAAGGTTTTATGGGTGTTTGTTAACAGCTAGAGCGTTACTAGTGGTTGCTAGGGTGTTTTGAATGGTGCAGTATTGTAAATGCAAGTCTACTGTGCATTTATAATAAACAGAATGTTATTTTTCTTTAGTGTGGAGGCTAATGTAGCTATTCTTATAATTATCTTTATATCTATAGCTCTTTTTTTATTTTTAAAGACCAGTTTACTTCAAGTACAGTAACTGTTATAATTGAGTTAAAGGGATAGTTCACCCTAAAATGAAAATTCTGTCATTAATTACTCACCCTTATGTCGTCATCCGATCGGCTCCTCCGTTTTTCAGTCAGTTTCTCACCTTCCCCCTTCTTTTGAACAGCAAATGTTCGTACACGATAAAAGCTCCTTGTGGTTTCTCGGGTTGACCGATTTGAGCAACCATAAACAACTCAAAACATAGGCATTTCGTGCGTCATCAGAATCACGTGATTGCAAACAAGCTATTGTTATAGTTATCGTTCTTGATGTGAATGCACCTTTAGTCTGAGTTTTAGCAAAGTAATAGCAGATTTCTTCTGTCTTAAGTTGTGCAGTGTGCTTATTTACATCAGTAGGCTAATTCCGCTAATTTTAAACTTTAGCAAACATCACTAAAAATACCAGCATGCCTAATGACATGGTGGTCGCTCAGTATTGGTGATGTCCTGCTCTTGATGAGATGGTTTTGCTGATGCACAATCATCGGATCAATCAGTAGTCCACGCGGTGTTCAGGTAAATGGCATTCCGCCGTGTTTTGATAAACACTGTCCTGCCCATTCACAGACTCACACACACAGCAGATTTCTGGGTAATTACAGGGCGAGATGCAGAACAGGGCAGTCTAATTATCACATAGATTCATCTTTTAGCACGCGGGACAGACCGCATCCGCTGGAATGTCAGAGGAGGCGGTGCTGATTGTCACAGCCTCTGATTAAACGGCAGGCAGCGATTCATTGCGACGTGATGAATCTGTCACATTTAACTTCCTCTCACCTTCACCTTCGTTTCTGAAGAGGCTCTCAGTGGCTTTTGCTTGTCAGCGTGACATGAAGTGCTTCTGCCGTGCGTCTCGTCACAAATCCATACACCATTAGAGAAGTTCTGTGGGCTTTTGCAGGCATTAGTTCATCCTGTAATGAAAATTTTGACATTTCAAACCTCAAAGAAATTTTGTTTTTTTGAAGATTTTGAAGACATCCTCTTTCTCGTGCAATGACTGTGGCTGTCAAAATCAAGGTAGTTCAGTAGTTTTATTGGTTTGTAGTTGGAAATGAACCAAAATTGAATTAAATTTGTATTTATAAAGTATCACGATGAATGCACTTGCTTCCGCTTGTGTGTGTTAACGTAAGCAGCAGCGCCATGCGCATGCATCGTTCACATGAACCAGAAGCAAACGCATTCGTCGTGATACTCTTTACAACGGCAGCGCACCGCTGCAGACGGGATGAGGAGGAAAGGATTGTTGAATAAAGTCATTATTTTTGTTTTCTTTGAGCACAAAAGTATTCTTGTAGCTTTGTAAAATTACAGTTTAACCCTTAATGTCACATGGATTATTTCACAGATGTCCTTGCTACGTTTCTGGACCTTGTTCATGGTAGTTACCTTGCTGTCTATGGGAGAGTCAGAGAGCTTTCAGATTTGATCAAAATATGATACATTATGTTCACAAGATGAACAAAGGTCTTACGGGTTTGGAACGACATGAGTGTGCGTAATTAATGACAGAATTTTCATTTTTGGGTGAACTAACCCTTTAACCAACAACATTACCTACCAATGAGCATTACATTTCTTACAGAGTTTATTAATCTCTGTAAACCTCAGTTAATAAAATACAACAGTTCAGTGTTAGTTCATATTAGCTTCATTAAACAATATTAACAGATACAACGTTAATAATGTATGAATACATTATGAAATTAACAATATGATTAATAAATGCTTTAGAGGTATTTTCAGAGTTAGATTTATTGTAAAGTAGTAACAAAATTGCTAAAAATTAAATGAAAATGATCCTAGAAATATAAAAAATAAAAACAAATTAAAAGTATAAGAAATACTAAAATAGTAGTAGTAATACATTTATATAATAATACATTTATTTAATAAATGTACAATTTTGATGTTTATTGATATTTCGAATGTTGATATTTTTTAGCAATTACTGTAATCAAAAGTAGTAACAAAATAGCTAAAAATAAAATAAAGCCTGAATATATAAAAATAATTTTTTTTTCCAGTTATTGTTTTAATTAACAACAGCACCTTTTAATATGTGCACGCATAAATGAGATCAGACGGACGGAATGATTTTAATTGAATATTAACTTAAATGAAGCTCTGTTCCTCACATCAAGCTGTCGTATAAGTCGAATGTAGAGCAAAAGTCATATGAGCTACTTTTATGGTTCATTTATGGTGTTGATTCTCCACAGCTTCAGTCACGGCCTAACTTTGGTTTTACACAGATGAACAAACGTTATATGGGTCTGGAATAACATTAAGGTGAGTAAACGATGATCTGTCGAACTATTTCTTGAATTTGTGCTTGAATTTGAATTTGTGCTCGAGTCATTTCTCTCATCTGTCAGGCTAAACTCAATTAACCCATAATCTCTTGGAGGTCTGAAAAGAAAATCGCTTATTCTAAACATGAATGTAAACACATTTGTCTTAAACAACATCCAGTTAGAAGTGAAAGTACATGTCAGATATATTGAAATGTGTGTGAAATGTTTCATTGTACACTATTGCACAATCCTGAATTGCCCTCTATTGTACAATCTTGAGTTTAGCAAAAGAGGAAATGTGTGAAGCCACAGAGCGTCCATCACGTCTCACACACTTTCTCCTTACAGTGGAGAAAGGCATTTTGCCTATAATAATTGGCTTCAATAATACAGATTATCAAATAAATAACACTGTCTCTGTAATATTAAACTTTGATGTATCATATAGATACGTATTTATTTTGCCAGTAAACAACCACCTAAAGAACCTTAGCAACTGCACAACAACAATCAAAACAACAGAAAACAGAGTCTTGTGAAATAAATAAATTTAAGATGAATTGATTTTAGGCTGTCTAGAGCGAGTAAGTGAAATATATATCAGTTTAATATTTATATTTATATTAAAATTGTTATTGTTGTTATTGTGTGTGTGCATAAATAATGTTTGAAATGTCAGCTTCGTCTTGACTGAAATAATATTAATATTATTATTGTGTGTGTGTGTGTGTGTGTGTGTGTGTGTATATATATATATAAATAAATGCAGCTGAATTCATTTTCAGCTGTTTTGAGTGAAATATATTATTTTTATGTAGATAAATGTATGAAATAAAAGCACGTAAGCTGAATTAATTTTCAACTGTGAAATTTTTCTAAATAAAAATTTAGATATTGTACTATTATATTGTCAACATATATATTTTATGATTATTGATTATTAATTTGTGTGTACGTTACTATTGTACTATGTGTGTGTGTGTTTAATGATTAAACTTGTTCGGAGTAAAAAAGGAAGTAAGTATTGCTTCTTTCCTGTTGTGCCATTATAGGTATGCGTGTCACTGTGACCTCATTATAAGAAGCATTATGAGTGACAGAGAACGATATTGTGACTCCTGAGTCTGTGGTAGTGGACTGACTTTCTTAAGGTATGAAATCATTCTGCTTCTTTCCTTTCGTTCTGTTCATGATTGTAGTGTGTCATTCCTTCACTAACTTTAAAATGGTGCATGATACTTTGGGAGTTTATTTAACAGAGATCATTTTATAAGGCTAACACATGCATTTTTTTTAATGTTCAAAGGTATGTTAACTCATATCTAGAGTAAGTGTTTACAGAGGGAGCTGTAAACACCCCTTAAAAATGCCCCTAGTACCTGACAGATCATAAAAGCTACTATGAACTTCAGATTAAAGTGATCAGGTTAGATTTTGAGAAATCTAGAAATGAGCTTCCATGTTCAAAAACACAGCTACTAGCTCATGATCAGATGTTTGTATATATATATATATATATATATATATATATATATATATACACACACACACAAGAAGACTTGAATTGCTATATTTAGAAATAAGGAATCTTTCTAGAATGATTTTGTTGGGGAGTGAATCTTCAAGAATAATAATAATAATAATAAAAAAAGCTAAAACATAAATTTTTACTTAAGACTTTTTCTGAATGCGAACCATGCTTTACACAGAAAAACGTGGAAATTAACAATATATTCTATGGAATACATTGCATATTCACAGTATATATATTTTTTACTAATTCAGACCTCTTTCAGCAACCATAAATTAAACAGAATTTGAGCAAAATTGAGAAAAAAATAAGTATCTTTCAACCACCCGTTCTGGCTAGAATTTTTTTTAATTTATTTTTATCAGATTTTATTTATTGTGATTATTATTAGATTAAAATATAGAACTGTATGGTAATAATACTTATAGTAAAAAAATAAATGATAAAAAATATGAGTATTCAATAGCAAAATTATATTTGTTTAAAATAAAATAATTATTTGTATCATTTTTAGTACAACTGTAAAATGACAATATTAATATTTACATCTCAATTTAGACATTAAACCAAAATTTATTTAGGCATTTTTTCCCTTTTGTATTATGCAGCCCTAATGTAAATGATTTAGTTTGAATATGTACAGTATATCTAACAAATGACTGTTTGATATTTATCTGATATTTTTCTGGTTTGAAAAAAAGATATTCACCAAAAATGTACTCTAATGCTAATTTATAGACAGATGATAACCATAAGAACCTCATTACTCCCTTCACTTTTCAGAATCATTTATTAGAAATATCTCAAAAGCTTCCATGATGCATTTCCTGTGCTGCGTTATCTAGTTAGAATCCGACCCTCATCCAGATAACTGCATCCTGAATGTGTCACGTACAACTGTATGTGGTTTAGTCACACTCATACTGTATTGTGCTGCATTCTTTTGGCATTAATAAATGACCTAATTTTTTATCTGCCCTAAAGCTTCTCTTGGTCAAATTTACAGGACACAAAAAAAAATCTTGCTTCTTCAAAAACAACATTTCACCACAATTTAAGACTTGTCTTATAACATTTTCTGCAAATCAGTGCAAAATGACGGAAAGGTGTTTATGTTGTCAGTCAGCACTCAAGTTGCAACTGTGTATTAATTTGTGTCAAAATGCAATTTTGTGAATCTTAATAGGAAATATAATCCTTCACACACCAGAATCTATTATGGCTATATTTTGACCTTGGTCTTTCAAAAATAAAGGTTCTTTATGGCATCTATGGAACCAGAAAAAGGTTCTCTTGTAGTGTTCTTTTGACATTTGATGTTTATCTTGAATTACATCTTTGTTTTTCTTTTACAGGTTTGCATCATTGACATCTGCATCGACGATGGCGTGGACGGTGTCTCTGAGTAACCTGGTGTTAGCAGTCTACGGATTCACACTGATCACAGGCCTTCCCTCCAATGTCTTGGCTTTCTACACCTTCTTTAAGAAGATCCGCCAGCGCTCCACCCCGATGGACGTGCTGTTACTCAGTTTAACCATCTCTGACCTGATCTTCCTCTTCTTCCTGCCGTTTCGCATGGTGGAGGCAGCCAACATGAAATGGACGCTGCCTTACTTCCTCTGCCCGCTGTCGGGATTCATCTTCTACTCCACCATCTACAACAGCACCTTCCACCTGACGGCCATCAGCGTGGAGCGCTACCTGGGTGTGGCTTTCCCCATTAAATACAAGCTCAAACGTAACTCTCGAAACGCCGTGATAGCCAGCGTCATATTCTGGGTGATCTCCATGGCGCACTGCAGTATCGTCTACATCATGCAATACCACGATCATATGAACCCCAACTTCACCGATCCGTCAAAACGTAACACCTGCTATGAAGAATTCTCTGAGGAACAGCTCAAGATCCTCCTGCCTGTTCGCCTGGAGCTTTTCGCGGTGCTCTTCGTAACGCCATTCCTCATCTGCTGCTTCTGCTACATCAAATTCATCCACATCCTCTCCAATCTGCCCAACATCAACGCCAAGAAGCGGTATAGAGCCATCGGGATGGCGTTGGGCACGCTTCTGGTCTTCATTATCTGCTTCATGCCCTATAACGTCTCACACGTGGTTGGATATGTAGGCAATTACAGCCCCGACTGGCGAGTGTTTGCGCTGCTCACCAGCACGTTCAATGCGTGCCTCGATCCATTCATATTCTACTTCTCTTCTTCAGCGCTTAGAGGAACTTTTAAGAACGTCTTCCAGGAGCTGTCGAGGAGGCTTGCCCATATCATGCCCTGCTGTCGCTCGCCTCTCTATTGCCCTCTGTTGAGCTGTTCAAGTACAGAGGAGAAAACTCAGAGCACGACCGACAGCTCTCTGTAACATCACAAGCCGGGACTTGCCAAACGTGACTTAATCCGAGAAGTATCAGAAGAGCACCATATGGGCCAGTATTTTTCTGTGTTTTCTTCTGACTGCTCATGACGATCAGTCCAAAGCAAATGAACATAATTCTGATGCACAGCTTAATGGACCTGTATAATGGGCCACTATTACTATGAAGGTTCCAGTGTTTTTTCCATTCATTTTTCCCATAGGGATTTAAAAAAGTCTTTGTTAAAGCACTATAAGCTGTGAATCAAACCAACCAGCTATGAGGGGGATTCACAGCATTACAAACTTTGAAATGAAACAAAACAATTTAAAAAAATGAGACAAAAAGACAAAGGTACAAGATTTAACTTTACAAGATTTTATAGAGGGGGAACTACCATGAAGCATTGTGAACTACAGAAACAAATTTAAAATGATGGAGAAATATAAAACTATTAATTTAATGTTGAAACAATATATTTAAAATGTATTACAAAATATGCATATATATATATATATATATATATATATATATATATATATATATATATATATGCATATATATATACAGTATATGAGATTTGCTCACTGTGACTCGCTGATTGGTGGAATTTTCTGTACAGCATCATGGGTACTAGTTTTTTTTTTGCCACAAATTCAGCTGTTAAGCAGTTAACAACCTTGAATCTCACAGTAGTTCTGTCTTTAAAGGTTTATAAGTTATCATTCAAAATATTATTTTTTTTTCTGTGGAGAAAATGAAGGAGTTTTACTTCTTGAACCCAACTATTGCCTGCTATAACTTATATAATATTACTTTTGCATCTATTGGGGTTCAACATGCCCTCAACTTAGACTTTCTGGTAAAGCTAGTTGACCTTGGTTGTCTTCCTGGTGAAGCAGCCTAAAGCGGGCACGTTTTTTAATGCTGATATCGATCCTAATGGAAAATGCTCAAGCAGGTTTATTGAGTGTTTTCTGCCAGGATCAGTATCATTATCAGGTAAATGCACCTTCGGGGAGCTTATGCTGTCTATAGCTGGGCATTCAATGTATGCAGCTCTAGCACCACCAAATAAAATAATGACATTTCACACTTCCTCAATTTCACACCATTGGTTGATCCAATATTATATCCTGCCACTCAAACAATCAGATTGCAAACCACCTGAATGTTTTTGCGTTTCTCTTTATAATAATAATTTTTGTAAATCAGTTCTCCTGCTGCATAAACTTCACAGCATACATATAATAATTGTATGAACTTTTCTCCTGACACACTATATCATTTAAGTTCTTATATTTTGCTTTTTCTTTAAAATTGTATTGATTATTGATTATTTTCCATTTAAGTTTGTACTGTGAATATATGAATTGTTACCCCTTTCTTTGCATTCAAATGTTTTTTTCTTTTATTAAATACATTTCATATCTAAGTTTATTTTAAAGTTGTTGTGGATGTGAATATGTAATCATTAAATTGTTAATTTTATACAAGAGCAGATAAGATAACCTTATTTGGAGCTGCAGTCTATAGACTTTTTACTTTGTCATTTCTACTAAATAAAAATATGCAAAAAATAACATAAATGACTTTTTTTTTTAATTGAACAAATGTAATGCATGAGCATTGAGTGTTCTGTGTTCATGTAACTTATTTTATGTCATATTTGTGGGTATATTAAAGGTGCTATAAGCAGTCTTAGCCAGATTCTGACTTCCTACAGACTTAAACCATCCAAATCCTGCCCTCCAAACACATGTGAGCAAACCTGAACATGACTGACAGGCAGAAAGCTCCTCAAAGTCCTCTGATTTTACTATACAGTAATGTTACATCACTGACATCGAGTTGTTTTCTGCATGCTATTCCATAAGAAAATGCTTATAGCACCTTCAACCAAATCCTCAAGTTTAAAAACAGATTCTAACTCTTCTAACAGATGTACTAACTCTGGAATTATTTAAATAAAATCCATGCATGCAATGTTTACATCATTCCAGAGTGATTCACGGCATTGTTAGACACGCATATGCGTGACCTTAAATCATGCTAAACCTTCAGCAATATTTACGTCCCTCTTCCTTTCTAGAAAATAAATGATGGACTACAAAATCATACATCTTAATCTAGAGACTGTCACTCGGCCGCTCGCTGTATATGTCATTGTCAGTGGATGTATATTAGGCCTGTGCAGGGCCGTCGCTATAATTCACAAGAGTCAGTAGACTTTAGTGGGCCTCCTTCATTATGAAACATTCCTCGTCTCTCTCTGATGACGACAATTGTTTTCTTAATACGTGATTAACTTGATCAGTGCTGCATGGTGAATTTATCATCCATCTCTCTCTGTTTTTTGGCATGCATTTGATAGGCGAACCACTTTTTCTATGGCACAGAGAAGTAGGAACCGAAGTGAGAGGGGGCGACAGAGTAAAGCACAAGGAGCTGCTCGGAAAAAGTTGGTCACAATTCATTTTCAATGAGAGGGCCGAGCGGACGGAGAGCAGGCACAGTCCCACCAAACTGGCCAAGATGTGGAGTACATATGAGACGTGTGGAGGCAACGGCCCATGTCACCTCGAAGTTTACAAAGGTACGTATACAAAACAACAAATCCTTGTTTAGTAAGTCTTTTGACTTTTTTTCGATTACACAGACATTGATTTTTAGCAATGCATCTGTTTCAGGCTTTTGAGGTTTTAATATTTTAATACTGGATGTTTAGTGGGGAATTCACATAAGAGAAAGACAACATTTACAGTATGTGTTTACTCAAATGCTTTTGATTACTTTTTTAGGGATGGATGATAATGATGATGATGTTATGCTCATGGTCATCTCTTTTTTATCTATGATCTGACCAGCTGGGATGAGCTATTAGTGTACAAGTCTTCTGACTCAGTTTTGCTCATTTCTTCCCAGCATATCTTATAATAAATGAAGGAACTAATGAATTTTTGTCTGATACAACCCTAGATGGATCAGAAAGTTTGCACAATCAAACTTTTAGCTATGAAACACAGCATTGTCATGTTTAGTAAAGTGTATTGCACGTCATTGCGAAAGGGATGAATTTCCTAATTTCAGGGGGTTCTGTGCTGAACGTCAGGGATTTTCCGTGATTTAACTACTGAATGAAGAATATACCCGAAAGACTGTATTACATTCAACCTGGAAAGTCGAGATTTTCAAATTCTGACTTGCAAAAGTGCAACTTAACTTGCAGAAATTGCTAATTTGTCCAAGATGACAAAGCATGACATCATGCAAACAGAGACTGACATAGCCCATGCTAGATGTTCCCTTTCAAGCAAATAGAATGCACCAATCCATCAAAGCCGGTGATATTAAAAGCAGTTTAGCAAAAGTGTAAAAAGGCAGGAGTGTAAAAAAATGTAAATGATCCTCAGGTGATTATCGTACACCTGTAGAATAAATGCTTGCATTGAACAGCATCATTTATCCGCCACAGTTTGGTTGCTAGGAAATATCTTTGTTGACAATCGGACATCTGCAAAGTTAACACCCCCTTTATTGGTGATTTGAAGCAACATGGATTGTGAAACACGCTGTATGCATAAAAATTACGGTACACTCTTAGGCTCCAAAAGGGGGTTGAAGATCCATTTTTGGTTCCCCAAAGAACCTCAGTGAACAGTTCTTAAAATAACCTTATTTTGTAATCATGGAAACTTTCCACAGCAAAGAAGTTTCTTTAGATTATTTAAAAAATTGTTCTTTTAAGAACTGTTCACTGAAAGGTTCTTTGGGGAACCAAAAATGGTGCTTCTATGGCAACCTCCGTTTAGGACCTTTATTTTTAAGAATGTAAACAATCTTTTTTCCACTATAAGGAATGCAAAGATTCTAAAGGTTCTTTGTGGAACCAATAAGGAACCCTTATTTTTAAGAGTGTTGCCGTTCCAACTTTAAGGTCAGAGATTTCAAGCAGGACATCCAAAACATCAAACTATAGCATTATTCCCAATACTTATCCTCTTTTTAAATACACTTATGATTCAGGGGATGTTTCGGGATTGTAAATATAGTCACATGGTTCGCTTTGAGAGGTTGTAGTCTTGATGCAGAGTGTTAAAGTGAAGGAGAGACCAGACTGATTTATTGCCCTCCCAGTCACACTCACATATGCAAGCGCCCACCCATCATCTTTAAACACATCTCCCACACACCCTGAAGAAGTATAAATCCCGATAAGACGGCATAGACTTGCTCACATGTACACATACAGCACCAGAGACTGTGCGTGAGGAGCATGCCAGGTTGGATCCAGTCCATGTTTATTAATTTTCCCTTATCAGTGTTCAATATTGAAAATGGAATGCAAACAGTTGGTGCGTATGCTGTCAGCAGATAGACCTTAGTTTCTATTAAAAACAAGAGAGAGTCAATAGAGAAGCACAGCCGAGAGGTCCAGTGTGCTTTGCGGTGAGTTCGCCTTTTTGTCTCAACATTAGAGCAGGGATGGTTTTAATTGTACTAGAGTTGTAAAAGAGTTCCCTTATTGCGTTATTGACACTTTTTGATGCTTGCGTAACTCTTTTTTTCGTTCTTCATAAAGCGTTTAAATACTTCCTCTAGACGTATCTCTGTGAAAACTGCTAATTCTGGTCATGATGTGTCATCATCAGGCTGTTCTATGCTTAATTTGGAGGATAATCTTTAGGAATTCTGCACAATGCAATTCAATTTAAACAAAGTAAAACACGTTGAGCGGAGCCAAGAATTATACACTTTTAAATCATCATATTCGTCAAAATATTTATGCAAGGAGTTGGGGATGTGTTGATCGGGCGCGGATTCCAGGCCTGGTCATCATATACAATAGTTTTCTAGAGTCTAGTTATTGTTTTACAGTTTGTATACCATCACGGTGTGCTCTGTTAGATCTACATAAGGGTGTCCGATCTTGCTCCTATACTGTAGGTCCATTGTTCTGCAATCCTTATTAAACATTTACAATTTGTCAAGTCAAATTGATTTGTATTGTGCTTTTCACAGTATGCATCGTGTCAAAAAAATTTCTTAGCACTTTACCATAATGCAAGTTTTAGGGCTGCATGGGCGATATGACAGTATAAAATAATTATACAAGTGATCCTCCAGAGTTAAGATCTAGCTATATTGTATTTATAGCGTTGTCTAGCACACATATCTGTGCTGCTGTGCTCGCTTCTTCTGAGCTTCACTTCTGAGCATTCATAGGCAAATAAGTATTTTAAAGGTTGGATGGTTTTTGATATTTAAATATTATTTGGTTTTGTTCCATTAAGAGATTTAAATATTGGTTGTTTTGTTCTATTTAGAGATTTAAATATTGGACAGATTTATTTTTTTTTTTTCATAGAGAGATTTTAAATATTGGTCGTTTTTGTTCTATTGAGAGATTTAAATATTTTCTGGTTTTGTTCAATTATTTATTTATTGGCCGTTTTTGTTTCATCATTTAAATATTGGTTGGTTTTGCTCCATCAAGAGATGGAGCAAGTTTTGTTCTATGGAGAGCTTTAAATATAGGTATTTTTTGTTCTATTAATATATTAAAATATTGGTAAATTTTGTTGGTTTTGTTCTATTTTGAGATTTAATATTATTTGGTTTTGTTCCATTAAGAGATTTAAATATTGGTCGGTTTTGTTCTGTTAAGACACTTAAGGATTGGTCAGTTTCGTTCTATTTAGATATTTAAATATTGGTCAGTTTTGTTCAAAGCAAGAATAAGCGATTCTCGAAAAGTATTAATGAAAATAAGATCAGATTTCGCATTGATTGCAATAAGATTGATTTAATTGGTAATGACTAAGAATCTTTAGGATTGCTAGAAACGTCCAGGCATGTGTGTTGGGGAGTTTGGTCCTCTTGATCTACATGTGTATTGCTGACATTTTTCATGATTTTAACACAGCATCAAATTTCCAGGACTGAAACGTCCAGCTCTACAGAGGCCTCCTTCTTCTGTGGACTGTATGGAACACAACAACCATGCAACGCTGTGATTATTATCTGTGCCTCACCATCTACACCTTCACCTTCATCACCGGCTTCCCGGCCAACATCTTGGCCTTCTACACACTCATCCGCAAGGTCTGGAGAAAGCCGGCACCCATCGACATCCTCCTCCTCAACCTGACCATCTCAGACTTGCTCTTCCTCATCTTCCTCCCCTTTAAGATGCAAGAAGTGGCCAATAATATGGTGTGGAATATCCAATACTTTCTATGCCCGCTGTCTGGTTTTGTCTTCTATATGACCATCTACAACAGCACCTTCTTCTTGACCGCGGTGAGCGTGGAGCGCTACCTCGGCGTGGCGTTCCCAATCCAGCACTCCCTGTGGAGAAGACCCATCTATGCCGTGTTCGCCAGCATCTTCATTTGGGTGCTTTCCATCCTCCATCTCAGCATCGTCTACATCGTGCCCTACTATGACCCATCCGGGATGGTCCCGCCTTCCAGGAACATCTGCTACGAGGGATTCAGCGACGCTCAACTCGAGATCCTCTTGCCCGTACGCTTGGAGTTATGCATTGTCCTCTTCTGCGTTCCCTTACTTATTTGCAGCTTCTGCTATATAAACTTCATCCGCATTCTTTCAAAGCTGCCAAACATCAGCCGACGGAGAAGGCTGAGGGCGATTGGATTGGCTTTGGGGACATTGTTGGTGTTTGTGTTCTGTTTTGGACCCTACAACGTTTCCCATGTTGTCGGCTTCATAACCAAGTCAAGCCCTGCTTGGAGAGACAAAGCTCTTCTTCTCAGCACGTTCAATGCTTGTTTGGACCCGATTATTTTTTACTTCACCTCTGCGGCTGTTAGAAACACACTTGGGGCGATGATGAGGGGCATTTGGGGTAGATGTTGGTGTCCACAAACCCTATGGAGCTCCAGGAAGGAACCTCCTGAAACTGAGAAAAACAGTCTCCCGAAGCCACAGGAGATCACGAACGCACTTTGACCAATGGTTATTCATTTAGGCCAGGGAACGACCGTGCAGTTATGTTTTGTACACAAATGCAGCATGGTAAACATTACTCCACTTCCTTGTAAGACGGAGATGATAAGCAATGCCAAAACATCACAACTCACGTTTCTTAAGAAAAGGAAAACACTGTATCCAAACCTGTGCACATAGAGACTGAATTAAATGTGGGCAAACAGAGGATAAACTTCCTTTTGTATAGTGTGTTTATTCATCCATAGTGTGAGCTCATCTTTATAACAAAGTTGTCATCATTCACTTTATTGAATATGAACAGACAGCAGTATGAGGACATTGATCACCAGGATAAATGATCCACAGCCGTCGGCCGTATGAAGGTCAACAGAAGCGCCGCTCTCAAGCACGTCACGTAAATATTTGAAAGGTTTTCACATCTAAAGGCCGATGCTTATCTGAAAACTGACAAGTGTGGTTTTCTGATGGTTTGTGTACGTGTTTGATGGAGGGTGCTTGATAGAGACTTCTTTTGAAATGTCCAGGAAATGACAAAACTTGCACCACAGAAATTAATAGTGAAAGAAATGAAGAAAATTAGCTCTGTATAGTAATTCCTGATAGATTTAAAGATGAAGTGTGCTGTTATTTTGATGTTAAAACACTTGCTTTCATGTTAAAATAAGTAAGCCAATATATAGATTAATTCCCTGAAGTGTTAAGACCCATGTGGTCTAAATAATTAATTTTTTTATTATGTTAAAATTAAATTATGTTAATAATTGAAATACTTACTTTATATATATATATATATATATATATATATATATATATATATATATATATATATATATATATATATATATATATATATATATATATATATATATATATAAATAATATCTATATATATATATATATATATATATAAATAATATCTCAATAAATCCAGTTTTTCACATAAATAATAATATTACAATTATAATTAATTAATTTAGGATTTTTTATATAGTTATTGTAATAAAACTATATAAAAATCATAAACAAATTAATAATTGAATCATAAAAACTTAAAATATTTTTAAATATGTATATATATATATATATATATATATATATATATATATATATATATATATATATATATGTATATATAAGAAGTTTCTTCTGCTCATCAAGCCTGCATTTATTTGATCAAAAATACAGAAAAAAAATGTAATATTGTGATATATTATTACAATTTAAAATAATTGTTTTTAAATTTATCATACTTTAAATTATCATTTATTTCTGTGATGCAAAGCTGAATTTTTAGGATCATTATCACATGATCCTTTAGAAATCATTCTAATATGATGATTCATTATCAAAGTTGGAAACAGTTCTGCTGCTTAATATTTTTTCAGAACATGTGATATTTTTTTAGGATACTTTGATGAATAAAAAGTAAAAAAAAAAAAAAAAAAAAAAAAAAAAAAAAAGAAGCTATGTTTTTAAAATATAAATATTTTGTAATAACAATATACACTACTGCTCAGTAATTTGGGGTCAGTAATTTTTTTTTTTCTGTCTGTCTTTTTTTTTAAATAAAAATCAATACTTTTATTCAGCAAGGATGTGTTAAATTGATAAAAAGTGATAGTAAAGAAAATATATTATTAGAATATATAGTATTAGATTTTTTTTTTATTTTGAATAAATGCAGTTCTTTTTAACCTTTTATTCATCAAATATATTAGACAGCCGAACTGTTTCAAACACTAATATTATATTAGATTATTATATTGGTTTATAAATGATTGTGATAGACTGGATGTTACATGTGACACTGAAGGCTGGAGTAATGATGCTGAAAATTCAGTTTTGCATCACAGGAATAGATTTTTTTTTTTTTAAAGTATATTCAAATAGAAAACTATTATTTTAAGTTGTAGTAATATTTCACAATATTACTGTTTTTTCTGTATTTTTTGATCAAATAAATGCAGGCTTGATGAGCAGAAGAGACTTCTTTCAAAAACATTAAAAATAGTAATGTTTCCAAACTTTTGACTTGTACTGTATATATATATATGTATATATATATATATGTGTGTGTGTGTGTGTGTGTGTGTGTGTGTGTGTGTGTGGAATTTTTTTTCTCTAGCTTCATATATTTTTTGCATATTTTGGCCAGAAAAAAATTAATACTGAGTGGTGAAAACATTGCATTCTGAGTGTTTTGTGAAAGCTGTTTGAAAACAAATGATCTTAAAATCAAAACTGCAAAGATAAGGACTAAGTCAGTCAGTTAATAGATCAATTGACTTTCTGACACTTTCAGGATATTGTATCCCTGTGTGTTTGAAAACTTTAACCTTATTTTGGCAATTTTGTCACTAGTAGCACAAACTCCACCTTTAAATGCATTATTTATATATGTAAATAATGACAATGTGACTGTATCATTATTGTACATATTGTTCCAAAGAAACTGTACAAAGTGTCATTTAATAGAACGTTAACTGTATTATAATATTTCAGCAAGACTGTGCCAAATGTTTAAATCATCTGGTGTCTTTCTTCATCCTAGGTTATATCATAAAATGTTTATGGCATATTTCATCTCAGTTCATAATAACCATTAACCACTAATCTCGTGACTCTGTTATAAACGCGACAAATATTTGCAAAGGGTTATTGTCTTTGACTACCGAGCCGAGCAGGAGTGTACATACAGATCCAGGAGCACATGTGGAGACGGGAAAACACTTGAATGTTTGGTTTAGTTCCTTATAGAGCATCATTCAGGAAACACGTTGATATACACAGTTATTGCTCCAGGGGAATTCTGTAATAAGGAGCGAGTTGGAAGGATGTTTGACTCACCACATATACAGAAGTGATCTGGTGTATTTCCTCTCATTTCACTTCAGCTAGTTTCACAATAGCCAGACGTTTGACTGCCGGCATAAATTCTGGCCCATATTAGAGCTTATTTGGGCAAACACATTCAGAATATGTCAGTCTCCATGAACAGATGTACATACAAAGCAATGGAAATATGGGTGTACTTCTGTCTGTGGAATAATCAGTACTTTAAGTACATTAAGACAGACATAAATTCTGATTAAAGTGGAATATACTCATAGTCTGTGTCCTCCTAAATACCTCAGACTAATTTTGAGTATCTTTCTTGAGTATCTTTTTTTTTAAGAAATATATATATATATATATATATATATATATATATATATATATATATATATATATATATATATATATATATATATATATATATATATATATCTTTCTTGAGTATCTTTTTTTTTAAGAATTTGTTTGTTTGTTTGTTTGTTCATTATTTTATTTTATTTTTTAATTCAATTGAAATTCATTTAATTTCATTTTACTCCAGGAAGTGGATTCAGAACTTTCTCAATAGAATTCTTATTCAATCTTTATTATTTTTATTATTATTATTATTATACATCAGGAATTAAATTCACAAACATTCTTAATACAATTCTTATCACTTTTTATTTTTAAACATTTTCTTATCAAAAAAAAAGAGATCCTAAACATCATTATTAATAATGTAAACATGGTATAACATCCTATTATCTTAAATGCCCAAATGCATTTTTTGGGTTGCTTCAAATAATTTATATTAAATACTACTTAAATTACTAATACAAGATTTTATTTACTGTATAAAATCTGTCAAGTAAATTCTGATATTACAGTTAATTTTATTAAATGAGAATCTCACACACTTTACATTAAATAAATGATTGGCAGGTGGTTGCAAAAAAAAAAAAAAGGTTATAAAATGGACAAATACTTAAGATTTACCAATGTATTAGAAAAGGCAACCTCATGTGTAGGATAATAAATGATCTTCAGATATCAAATGTTGTTATTTCATTCTTATGAAAGAAATTATGATATTCTTAAGAAATGTATGGGAACTTTTCAAGAACGGCAAAATAACTTTCTTAACAGTTTTCGGTAATACTTTAGTTTGATGCATTCTGTTGACAATCAGTAACTTTGCACCTACTGTACGTCAACAAACTCTCGTTAGAGTGTTAGAAATCTGTCTTATCTGCTAACTCTTTATTGTGATGGTGTCCCAACAGACATTCTACAGACTACAAGTAACTTTTCAAGTAAATGTCAACTTATTCTAACCCTACCAGTCTACTAATGCTCTGCTAACAGTCTAATGAGAGTTAGTAGACATGTAGGTGCAAGGTTACTTATATTCAACAGAATGTGTTAATGGGACCATTGAAATAAAGTTAAAGCCATTTTTCTTACATTTTTCTTGTGGATCCAACTCCAGAACATTAATGCACGAGTGTGTAAAATGTGGAGTTATAACAAGTCTCATTTCACAGACACATCAAATGTTTTCTGTATATGAGCATCTGATTTAACCGAACTTATCTGGGATCTCATTTACACCCGTTCTGTTGAAGACATCTAATATTCTTTAACGTTTCTGCACCGCACAAGATTCATAATGCTGTCAACTTTATTTCAGGATCTAACCGCTATACGTCAAATAAACGATTTCCATTTTCTCACAGCTACCACCATTACCTGCCCACCTGCAGTAATAAATACACTCAGCCTGGAAATGTCTCTGATTTTGAGCATACTCAAGCATCCAGTCACCTCAGTGGGTTTTGTTTCTAAAAAAAACTCAAGGTCTGAGTGTGTGAACGACTTTCAGAAGCTGAAGAGATGAATTATTATAGTAAAAGGTGACTTAATATCCTTATGCCTATGGAACAATGAGTTTCAATGAATCATCTCAGGTTAGACCAGAAATAACTGCATTAAAATACTGTTACTGTGAATTTAATCTGAATTTTAATCTGTTACTGTGTAATCTGTTGCTCATCCACCCTAGAGCATGCACATTAAACTCCTTAAAGGAACAGTTCACCCAAAAACTAAAATTTGTCGAAAATGTACTCACCCTGAGGTCATCTGAGATGTAGGTGAGTTTGTTTCTTCATCAGATTTGAAATGTATTCGCTCACCAATGGATGCTCTGCAGTGAATGGGTGCCGTCAGAATGAGAGTCCAAACAGCTGATAAAAACATCATTTTAGATCTTAACTGATGGACCGGAGTGCTGTGGATTACTTGTGAATTATTGTGGGGTTTTTATCAGCTGTTTGGACTCTCATTCTGACGGCACCCATTCACTGCAGAGCATCCATTGCTGAGCAAAGGATGGAATGCTACATTTCTCCAAATTTGATGAAGAAACATCTCAGATGGCCTCAAGGTGAGTACATTTCAGCAGATTTTCTTTTTTGGGTGAACTGTTCCTTTAAACACATTTCCTGTGACAGTGGTGGCGACAAGCATTTGTGTTATTAGGGTCAAACTCTTTCTGCGTGGATCTGGGAATTGCTATCCTGTCCACTGACAGACCTCGGTAAGCATGAGATGTCCGGCGAAGTCTTTTGTCGGTGGATGACACACAGCAGGCTCCTCTCAGCTGTGTTTGGATTAGTGGGAACCTGGAGGAGAAAATGGGCTCTGGAGGGTGAGCTGGAACAAGCCAAAGATAAACACAAACGTGTTCACAGCAGGAAAAACTGCAGAAGTTGAGCATCCTCCGCCGCTTACGTAACTGCTGATTAAATATCATTGGCTAATTTGATGTTGCTTTTAGCTAGTGCAGTGCTTTTGGGTCCATTGTACCATATTTAAATTGATTTTGCAGATTTTCCCTCACAATCAAGTCTCCAGGGATGTTGGGAAATCATAATTACGGCGTGATGTGCGTTCAAGTGATTTTGTTTGGAATAAAATGGACATGTTCTTTCACTTCCCGACAAACGCGGGAAGCTTTTAGCACCAGCGCGATATAATGAAGAGCAAAGGGTGCGCATTAGGATTGTAATTGATGCTTCATCTGGGTATTTTATCATTCTCCTGCAGCCACAGAGAATGATGGGAAACGTACAAACCGTGCACAAAAGAAAATGTATTCAACCTTCACTGTCTGTAACAATTTGCTGTAATTTTCTAATTAACAGACAGCAAGTTTAAAGAAAAATCCCATAACTGCAACATTGTTTTAATGAGACAAGTTCACATGAAAATCATTCTGACATGAAATGAATGCAGAATCAGAATCAAACTTTTGTTCACATCATTCAAAAGTTTAGGATCACTTCGACTTTGCATGCATTAAATCTGAATACATTAAAGGGATCATATAAGGCAATTTCAGTTTTTACAAGCTCTTGGTGCGTAAAGAAGATCTGTAAAGTTGCAAAGACTAAAGTCTCAAAACCAAAGAGATATTCTTTATCAAAGTTAAGACTCTGCCACGGCCCCTAAAATGGCTCGTTCTAACACACCCCACATCTCTACGTCACTAGGTGGAAATATTTGTGTAATGCCGCCCAAATATTCACTCAAAGAGAGAGAAGGCATGGTTTCAGTAACTGCAGTTAGTGTTGAAGCAGTCATGTCAGGGAGATGCTGTGTGTATCTAGGTGAAAGCACTTTATTTGGCCTTCCGAAAGTAGATGCATTTAGGAAGCTTTAAGATTACTTACAACAGAACAGCAACACATTTTATGGACTTAGGAAAGGAGGTAATTCTGACTTTGCCAAGACACTGCCTCTGAATCAGCTACTGTAAGTATGTTTTGTTATTAGTTTAAGCATTTGCTATTGAATGTTCAAATGTGGAGTTTTGCCAATAGTATCTGCGCGTCGTGTGTGTGTGTGTGTGCGCGTGTGAGAGAGAGAGAGAGGGTCACACAGTGGAGTCAGTTGTCTTAACCGTCCGTGGCTTGTGTACTGCAAACACATACAAGCTTCATCACTGTTTCTGTGACCCCTTTAACATGACTGAAAATGGAAGTAAAGACATTTATAATGTTACAAAAGTTCTCTATTTCAAATAAACGCTTTTATCAAATGAATAGAAATAAATAGCAGCAATGATTTCTGAAGGATCATGTGACACTGATGACTGGAGTAATGATGCTGAAAATTCAGCTGCGCATCACAGAAATAAATTACATTTGAACATATATTCAAACAAAAAACAATTATTTAAAATTCTAATAATATTTCACATATTTTAACTGTTTTAACATGAAAATGCTGCTTTGGTGAGCTTAAGAATCTTCTTTCAAAAGCATAAAATCTTACTGAAAGCCAAACTTCTGAACATCAGTGCAAGCACAGACCTCGCAGCCTCGAAGAGAATAAACCTAACAGCTTTTGTTTGAAGCTGTAATATAATATGAATCAACCTGACTTTGAACAAAATGAATCAAAGAAATGGAAATGAATTCTTCTTAAAATGGATATTGCAAAACTCAAATGCTCACATGTAATTTTAATTGAGGTTCTTTGACAATAAAAGAATGGCTTTTGCCATTTTATGCACTAATGAAATCAGTGGAAAGAACAAATGCAGGATATGACACAGGACACACACCTACAGCTGGATCATGTCAAACACACACACACACACACACACACACACACACACACACACACACACACACACACACACACACACAAAGTCGCATCACTGACCTGACGGTAAATGAGTCTTGCGGAAGCGCTGGTGGTTTTGTTGAGTCGACTGAATGTAGAAATCAGATTAGCATCACATTCAGTATTTTAAAGCTGTCGTTTCACTTCCCTTCTTGAGTCAGTCCGGATTATTCCGAGCTGATCTTCAGTTTCTGTCAAAATAGAGAACTAAAAGCATATCAGTGGCTTTTATTTGTGATGTGGTGGTTTCTGTGAGGTTCAGCCTTCCTGTTTGTGCACAACATATTTACGGTATACTGTCAATATATTCATTTTGACTACTGGGGGAAAGTATAACAATGTCTGCTCCAGACATGTATACAATGTGTTTAATTCTTTATAACCAACAAAGCTGTCTTAAAAGAACTGGCGATGTGTTAGATCAGGGATTCACAAATATGGTTTTGTCAGCTGAACACCTTCGACCAACAGTATTTAACCCCTGAATTTTAAAGTAATTTAATAACACATTTGCATGTCCACAGTTGTCTGATATTGGTTAATTAGTAACCAATATCAAATTCATTTTTATTATTATTGTTGTTGTTTTTATTTTATTATTATTATTATTATTATGTATTTATTATATATATTTATTTATTTATTTTTTGTATGTTTATTTTATTTATAATTTAAATTATTTTTTTTTTATAATAATTTATTAATTATTATTAATTGTAATTACTATATGTATATATTTATCTAATTAAATACAAGTAATTATTATTATTAAGTAAGTATTATTATATGGATTATTAACAATCCAAATTGAGTGTTTTTTCAGTTGTTTTTATTTTAAAATGATTTATTATTAATATTAATATTATTTATTATTCATTGTAATTATATGTATTATAAGTATTGAATTAAATATGAATATTAAATGAATTATACATTATTATTATTATGGACTATTAACAATCCAAATCAAGTATTTTATTAGGATTGCTTTTATTTTAAAATTATATATTGATAAAATTATTTATTTAGTTTGTATATATAATTTAATTTTAGCTATTTATTGTGTGCATAATATATAACTTTTAAATTAAATATAGATATAAAATTAATTATTATATGGATTACTAAAAATTCAAATACAGTTTTTTTTATTTGTACTGTTTTCATTTTAAAAAGATTTATTATTAAATTATATTAAATTATGATTATTCATTATTGCAATTTCAAATACTTATTATGTGTATATAATTATTTAATTAAATATAAATAATACATTTATTATTATATGATTTTTACAATTATTTCATCAACTCATGAACCCATTTGGGAAACCCTGGATTTGCCGTATATACATTTTAACCTAAGTTCTTTCTCAGAAGCACATATTGTTTGATGGGAGTTTCTTAATTCTCCACTATAGTCACATGTTTGACCTTGACGCTTCCTACCTCAGAAAACCACAAACAGCACAACATGTCAAATGTCACATAATCAGGTCTGTTTTCTCTAATGAGCCAACTAAAAAATTACAGCATCGTTTTCTTCCAACAAATGAAGTGGGGATGTAAGTACCGCTCAATGCTGGAGATGAATGATAGCTTTTCATGAATTTACAATCATTTAAAACAAGATGAATTGTGTCACTGTTTAACCAACATGCTGGATGTGTCTCTGCAGAGAAAACTTCATGCGTGGGATCTAAAATATACATGATGTCATCATGTAGCTCAGGCCTAGAGACCTTGACACTGTTAACCAAAGTACAAAAACCTCATTTGATTTAATTCAAGTTAAGTGCAATAGAAAAGTTAAACTGGACTTTTAACCCATAAAGTCTGACTGAAAGCTGCATTTTTATTGGGCTATTTGATCCTGTTGACCCAAATCTAAATTACTCCTGCATTTGAATAAAGTTGATAAAATGCATTCCACCAAATATTCTGAATTAAATGTTGTGAACATTAAAAGGTGAAAGCTTTTGAACATAATTGGATAATTTTATGCCCATGCAGCATTATTCTCAATGGCGGCTTGCCAGATAAATAAAGATGATATCAAAGGATGTGAAAAATACAAATGAAGCCACAACCCTGCACTTAGAGGAAGAGATAAAAAAAAGAAAGGGGGAAAATAAAATGCCATGGTTTGTGAAATTCTCTTTCGAAGAATCACTTGCTAAAATAACATTCCAAAAACAGATATCATCAGATATCATTATTGGATGCCAAAATACTTTGCAAGATGCAAGCGTTGTGATGCTTTTAAAACACTGATAAACTTCTGACTTCAGTCTGTTTGTTTCTGCTAATTTAAAGCAATATAGAAGTAGTCTTCATTTGTTCCAACCCTGTATGACTTTCTCTCTTCTGCAGAAAGACTCAGAATGACAGGTTTAGCAGAATCTCTGACATTTGCACACAATGAAAGATGATGGGGCTCCAAACATGTCAAAAAAGCATCATAAAAGATGATTGATCTATGAATAATGCTTTAAAAATTTATCGTATGACTATCAAAAGACCTGAAATATAATGCACACCACTTTAAGGTGGTTTTAGGGCATTTTCTGGAGTGTGACAGACATGATTAAATTTTATCATAAAAAATTCTATCAACTTCCAACTTAAAAACTTAAGTTCAGTTGCTATCTTTAATGTTTAAGCATCACACAGGCCTGCATCTTGAGAAAGAGAGAGAGAGAGAGAACCTAATGCTTAGTTCAATAAAATATCAATAAAAATTATTTAATGCACTCTTCAAAATAAGTTGCAGTCAAATGTTAAAAGTTTACATTTAGCATTTAACTTACAATGTGCAAAGGAGTGGAAAAATACACCATTTAAAGTCAAAAACGTTAAATAAACACCCCCCCCCAAAAAAAAAAACAAAAAAAAAATATCAATAATATTTCAGTTTATAAATAGTTTTCCACAAATTCTGTTTGAATGTAGTAAAACACCCACAGATGTAGAAGAAAAATTGTAACGTTTGCATTTTCCTCTGTCACTGGCCAGAATTCAAACCATGTCTTTGTGGTGTTTTTCTGCTGATTAAACGACAACAAAAGATGTCTTCACCGCACAAATGGCTGTGTGTTGAAGGAAACTACAGCAGCGTCGCATGGAAGCCACAGACACATTAAAATAACTGCAACACACCAAAGAAAACACAGCGACTCACAGCAGCGTTATGTTAAAAACAAAATTCGCTTTATTTTTCTCCTTCCATTTAAATTCTTGACATTTTTCTCCTTTTCGTGGATTAAAAAATTTACACACACCTAAAAACAAAGGACAGGGAGAACTGTAAAACAAATGACGTTCAAAGAAACGTTACATCACAGCACAGAATGCGTCCTTGTGGAAGACAACGTTCTGTTATTTTCCGCTGTTCTTCAGTTGCGTCATTGATTTCTCAAAGACAGTTATAAGGGGAATCAAATCCATTTGTCTGAAACAGAATCACGACCCATCATGCCTGCCGTGAGAAGGCCGGAGAATGTACAGACATACACACACTCACACACACAAACAAACGGCTATATTACAGAGATACTGAGGTGGAGGTCTGAGGACGCTCGGATAGGGCCGATTTTGGCTGGAAAGGCCACAAAGTCCTTCAGAAAGCAGCCGAAAGTGACGTCACAATCTGTGCAGAAACAGCATGTGTTGCCTGTGTCGGAATAAAGCACTTGTTGAAATGCGCCACGGTGGCTCCATCACCCGCTGCTTTCCGAGGAACTGGCCCTCTTATGTCTTCTTAATGCCTGTGTGCTGTTCTGACAACTTAATTAGTCCTAATTATGCACATTAGTAATTAGTGAATTCTTATCCAAACACGTGCAAACGATTGACATAAAACCATCTGTTTCTTGCAAATCCCTCTGATGGAACGCAGGACAGCAACATACATCTATCTATCTATCTATCTATCTATCTATCTATCTATCTATCTATCTATCTATCTATCTATCTATCTATCTATCTATCTATCTATCTATCTATCTATCTATCTATCTATCTATCTATCTATCTATCTATCTATCTATCTATCTATCTATCTATCTATTCCGTCTGTCTGTCCATCTCCGTCCATCCATCCATCCATCCATCCATCTATCCATCCATCCATCCATCTATCTATCTATTTATCTATCTATCTATCTATCTATCTATCTATCTATCTATCTATCTATCTATCTATCTATCTATCTATCTATCTATCTATCTATCTATCTATCTATCTATCTATCTATCCTACACGCATCACATACTGTATTGTCATGCATCATATAACTGCACTCAAAAAATAGGCCTAAATTTAATATTTATGCATCTTAATTGCATATGAAACTTCCATACTTTTGAATTGCACAGTGTTAACATAAACAAACTAATTAACTTAATGTGATGCATATTTGTCAAGTATAAAAAAAAAAAAGATGGCATAATTCATTATAAACTATTCTCAGTGGTACTGTAGTATAATTTAAATACTTATTATAGTTTTTATTGTTATGTTTTTTTTTTTAAGTTGCCTTGGTAACTAGCTGAATTTTTTTTTAAAACTTACAATTTCAATTTTTTTTGTTGTTAATTATTTACTCAAGTTAACATTTATTTCAAATAAGAAAAAAAAATAATTATTGATTATTAATTATTTGCACAAATTTCATTTTATTCAAATAATTATTTTTCTAAATGAATTTGTTCCAATTGTTTAGAATTATGTTTATTTTGAAAATAAATACATTTAATGAGGCAAAAGTATGAACGTTTAAAATACAGCTACAGCTGCGGAACAAGCAATAGTCACTTTTTTTTCAATTAGTTCAAATGTATGAAATAAACAAATTAATTCAAATACATAAATCTTAAATTCAAGGCCTTCATATTTTATCTATATTGAGTGCATCTTTAGCCTGTTTTTGGCTACTTTTACTCAAACCCCTCTCTATAAGGGCTCTAAAGAGATTTTTTTTACTTTTTTTATAGCTAGAGTTCAAAATGCACAAAATTGCATAAAATGTTAAAAAACAGCAAGATATCACAACAGTCAAAGATATCATCCTGACACGTGCAAACAGACATATACGCAGTCTTTAAAAAGCAGTGTCTATGGTGCAAGACACACCACAATGTTCTCTGCGGTCATTTTTCTATTTCATGTTGAGGCAATACTGTTGAGAAAGTGAAGTAAACTGTTGACGTTTTTAGCTAAGTATCTCAATAACACCAAACATTCACATCTGCACGTCTTTGTGTATGTTTGTTTCTGGCCTGAAGCGGTTTTATATTTCTCCTGAATTTGTAATGAGAACAATCTTGTGACATAAGTGATACACAGTACCGATAACAAGCTTATATTCTCACAATTTATATTCTTTTCATACAATTTACAGTATCTGACTACTTATAGTTGGACTATCTGTCATTCTACATGCAAACTGCCTCGATATGTTGTCTCCAGATACACAGTATCAATAGACACTGACATTCAGTTTTTAAAAGCTCTGTACATATTTCAGTTATTAATGTAACTCGGGCTAATGCAACACAAACAAAAACACATGCAATACTGAAAGCAACTGCGTAAACTGGTTTAAAGTGGCTGTTTTCCACATATCAGGCTGAAGAGAGGTTATGAGAACTTGTCAACTGCTCAGGTTGGTAAACCACCGGGTCAACCAGCTTGGTCAGGTTTGTATACCAAATAAACCAGGTATAAAACCACTTATTTAACAGGGAAAATGCTAGTGGACAAATATCTCAACCTAGCCATCTTCTGTTCCTAAATATACAAATTCTGATTTTAATATAACAAATATATATATATATATATGAATATATATATATTATATGATAATATATATATATATATAATATATATATATATATATATATAGATTTGTTATATTAAAATATAATTTGTATTATAATATAATATATATACACACACACACACACACACACACACACACAAACACCACAAACTCACACACACATAAAAAAAAAAAAACACACACACACACAAACACCACAAACTCACACACACAAGCTACTTGTGCACTTTTTTGTGAATTAAATACATTTACAATGTACATAAAACTATAAAATAATCATGCAGAGTGATTTGGCACTGCCATCTAGTGGCCAACTGGATAAAGCAGCTTTATTGTCTCAACTTTTACTGTTAATTAACACTATGACAAATTATAATTAGTCAGCACTAGGCAGTACTGGCATCTAATCTGGAATAAATCCACTTTTATATTAGCAGACATGAGCAGCATTTGAAAAACGTTATGATTTTTACTGTTCCATCACTGAGTTTTGTATGAAAGTGCCTCCAAAGTCAAAGTAAATTGCAAACAAAAGCACCATAAAATCTTGTGCAATGATCTAGAACAAACCTGAAGGAGTTATAGAGATAATCAAGCAAATATTTGAAGGCGAACTGTTAAACTACTTCCTTCCATCTCCGTTTAATATGCACAGACAACTATAAGTAAGCCGTTAGTAAACACAGACAAGGGAAGTGTTTGGGAACTGGACAGAAAATGCATTTACAAGCAGGGTTTGTTGGGCAAAGTTTTATTTAAATTTGTGATTTAATTAAAATATTTTATTTATTTTTTACAGCTAGTTTCAGTGTTAGACAAACACTGAGTTTTTATGTGCCTTGATGCTTTCTACTTTGCTTGTGTAGAGCATTTTCTAGCTTCCATAGACAGCCAAGGTCATGTTTCCACCACAAAATATAAGAGAATATAAAAGATAAATGTGTCTTTTAACAGTTTATATATATATATATATATCTATAGATATATATATATATATATATATATATATAGATATATATATAATATATATAGATATATATATTAGTATATATATCTAGATAATATATATATATATATCTATATATATATATATAGATATAATATATATAGTATAGATATATAGATATATAGATATAAACTCACAATTTTAAGAAAAAAAAACACAATTACCTTTATTTTTGATGGCAGAGAAAAACCTTAAATGTAATTTTAATTGCATGATATAAACTCAGAATTACAAAATATAAACTTGCAATTGTGAGGAAAAAATCTGAATTATGAGATAAAAACTGGTAATTCTGAGAAGAAAAGCCTTGAAATGTGAGATATAAATTCAGAATTGTGAGATATAAACAGAAAAAAGTGAGAATCGCAAGATATATTTAGATTTTTGAGAAAAAAAAAGTAATTTCTCAATTTTGTCTTTTTTTTTTCTCAGAATTGCAAGATATAAACTCAGAATCATGAAATTCTGAGAAAAAAGTCAGAAATGTGAGCTATAACTGCAATTCTGAGAAGAGAAGTCCAAATTGTAGGATATAAACTCACAATTACCATTTATTTTTTAATATGTGGCAAAAAAAATTCAGACGTAAATTGAGAATTGCAAGGTATAAACTCAGAATTCTGATATGTATGTACTTGCAATTCATGAAAAAAACTGAAATGTTAGATAACTAGCAATATTGAGAAGTCTGAATGAACTTGCAATAACAAAATACAGAATTGCAAGATGAAAAAAATAAATATAGATGCAATATTTTGAGATGTAAACTGAATTCAAAAAAAAAAAAAAGAAAAAAAAAAAAAGAAAATCAGAGCTTACATTCACAATCTGAGTTTGACTAGACTCACAATTCTGAGTTTATAAAGATTTGGATTTTTTTTTTTTTTTTTTTTTTGTGGCAGAAACAGGCTTCCTTATTATCCGGCACTGAGATCACAGAAACCTTTCAGTCAGCCCCTGTCCGACCCGTCCTCCACGCCAGACCTCTATCTCAGTCCCCTCTGAATGTGAATCTCTGCAGTTCAGTGCGGGAATCACGAGGGGAAATGATCCCTACACCAGCAGCACTCCATCACGAATCAACAAATCATAGAAGAAACTCCACCCAAAACAGACATTTACATGCGTTATACCCACACCGAGAATTGCAACAACATTTCATACATTTTGTTCTTTTGTTTACTTATATTTGAGGAGAATACATGTACACAGAGATGATCGGTGGACCTCGAGGGCAATGTTAACGTGAGTATAAGAAAACCGTGAAGCAGACAACGAAAGCGGACTGACAGCAGGATAAAAAGCTTAAGAGACGAGAAAAAAATCAGAAAAATCACCTGCTTTTGTGCTTGAAATCAAACCTCATACAGGGATGGAAAAGGTGTTTCGACACTTAAAAGTCATTTAAATGCCTTCATGTCAAAGCATTAGATTTATCACTTTCCTAAGCCATTTTTGCAATTATTTATGTCAAAGCATTAGATTTATCACTTTTTTTTTTTTTTTTTTTTTTTTTACCGGGGATACTTGCGGCCTATATCTTGTGTGCGAACTAGCCCACCGGGAACCATAAAAAAAAAAAAAAAAAAAAAACTGAAATAAAATATAAAAAATATTATTTCTTATTTTCATTTATTTTAACTTGATGTACCAAAATAAAACATGAATAAAAATAAAATAAAAAATGAAATAAAAATAAATTTTAAATATTAATAAAAACTCTAATAATATCTCAATGATAACATTATTAACTAACGTTTTACAACCAGAGAGTGTTCAAATATTTTTTAATTTTAATTTCCAACACTACATCAATTGTTTTATCATTTCTAATGCAAAGTCAATCAGATATTTTTAAATGTCATTTAAGCATCCAAATACTTTTTGTGGCCACTGTGTAGCCCACTTATACTAAGCAGTATGCAATATCTTTCATCAGTGCACAGCGTACGAAATGCACGGTCTTCAGCATTCATTAATAACAGCATAGTGGCCCTCAGACTTTAAATTGGACTTTAAATAGGTTTGGGCTTTATTCCGGGGTTATTGCTGGCTGGAATGCAATAATGAAGCACATATTCAGGGAGAACATAGTTTCCCTCAGACTTTAAATTGGACTTTACTTAAACATTGAACACAAACTGAACGGTCAGTGCTTATGCAGGGTCATTGTGATCGGCTGCATAAAGCAGCGCAGCGGCCGCAGTGCGTTACAAGTCTCGGACACCAGCCACTGCTTGACGTCTTCAAGGCATCTTCGCGTGTTTGCGTGTGCTCTTAAGTGATGGTTAATTAGCCTGTAGGGGATCAGACTCCACATCGGGCTCGAGACTCAAAGGCACAGCTGTCCTTGAAGAGGATTCTGTCAGCGCCTGGACTGAGCTTGATTTATGAGCTCTGCCGCTCACCAGATGGGGGACGGAGAGAATATGGCGCTCTGCTTGCTTAGCGAGTCGCAGTTGCTGGCTAATTACATCTTTATCTCCCGCTAATCTGATTCTGAACTGGGCTGGCTAATTACATCTTCCGTGTCGCCTCTACGTACTGAAGTGTTCAATTCCCGCTCGGACCCGGTTGGAATTTCCCAACAACTGGAAAATGTGCCATTCAAAGAACGGGCAACACCTAGTAAGCCGTGGATTTTGGACATTTAGCTGCAGCCCATGAATGCACAGCGAGGTAGCCGGCGATCACTAACAATGCACTGAGTGCTGAACACATCCGTAGATATAGGGACAAAATTAAGAAGCCCTGCACATGTCGGACAATGAATTAAAAATGCGTTCCCTTGTTAAATAGTGGCCACAAATTAAGAATTGCCTCCCATGATTTAATGTTTAATTCGTTTTATCAAATCATGTTTCACAAATTTTTTTGTCTTGTTTTTATTTAATTAAACAATATAACGAATTAGTATGACATGGCCATGATTTGGTAAAATGAGGGAATGAAATAGTACGTTGTGGCCGTGATGTACTAAAAAGGGAACAAATTAATACAATGTGTCAACGATTTACTAAAAAAACAACGAATTGGTACAATGTGCCCATGATTAACTAAAACAAGGAAATGAATTAGTACGACATGGCCATGATTTACTAAAACGAGGGAACAAATTAGTACGAGCATGGGCCACGGTTACTAGGATAAACGATAGGGAACAAAAATTAGTACGACATGGCCGTGATATTACTAAAAGAGGGGACATGAATTAGACGAGCATGGCCATGATTTACTAAAACAAGGGAACAAATTAGTACGACATGGCCATGATTTACTAAAACGAGGGAACGAATTAGTACGACATGGCCATGATTTACTAAAATGAGGGAATGAATTAGACGACATGGCCATGATTTACTAAAACGAGGGAACAAATTAGTACGACGTAGCCAAGATTAACTAAAACGAGGGAACGAATTAGTACGACATGGCCACGATTTACTAAAAAAATGGAATGAATTAGTACGACATGGCCAAAAATTACTAAAACGAGGGAATGAATTGGTACGACATAGCCACAATTAACTAAAACGAGTGAAAATGAATTAGTACGACATGGGTATGTTTTACTTAAATGAGAGAATGGATTAGTACGACATGCCCACAATTTAAAAAAAGGAAACAAATTAGTACGATGTGGCCACGATTTACTAAAACGAAAAAACAAAATAGTATGACATGGCCACAATTTACTAAAATGAGAGAACGAAGGAGTATGATGTGGCCATGACTTAATGAGAGAACAAATTAATACAGCATGACCACGATTTACTATGACTAAAACGAGGGAATGAATAAGTACGGCATGGCCACAAATTACTAAAACGAGGGAATGAATTAGTACGACATAGACACGATTAACTAAATCAAGAGAAAATGAATTAGTACGACATGGGAATGTTTTACTAAAATGAGAGAACGGATTAGTTCTCTCATTAAGTCATGACCATGACTTAATGAGAGAACAGATTAATAAATTATTACAGCTTGTTTGATTTTATGTGTATAAAGAGGGAATGAATTAGTACAGTGCATCCACGAATTACAAAAAAGGGAACAAATTCTTAATTCATGTCCATGATATATGTATTATTTCGGCATGTAATGAGCAGGGCTCTGTACAAAATGTTTAGAAAATATGTAGAAAACACACTGAATGTTCTTGTCTGTTATCCGCACACCTACGGAACTAATGCTAGTATTGCATAGCATCACAATTTTGTTGTGAAAAAACTGTTGACAAAAAACCCCTGTAAATTGCCATTTTCTTTCTTTGTATGTCATTTTCCAAACATAGTACATGCAGTAAATGCATGCATTTTTTTGTTGCAACTTGATATCACAGGAATATCCAACAATCGTCTCTGAATGGAACGCAGATTCACACTAACACGACCGTAACCGCAGGATACTGAGGGTTTTGGTTATGTCATCGAGGCAGACATGAGCATTACATCATTACTGCAGAATATATCATACATTACAGTCATCACCAGCATGGAAAAAAATACAGTACACATTTGAAATGATATTAAGACGCCTACACGCTAGAGTTTACAATGCAAATGCACTGAGCTCAATGGGGATGGTGCATGACAAAGACGGTGGACAAATGCAACGGTTTGAAAAAGCAACACTGCACTTTGTACTGTATATTTGTTCAATTTGTGTTTCTACAGCCATTGTCACATGCTCAAAACAGATCCGTCTAGCGTGTAAGCGCCCTCACATTTCACTGATTGCTCTCTTTTACGGACGAGTCGAAATTACTTCCGTTTTAAAAAAGTTAATCATGGTAAAACAGAGCACGATACTTCAAAAAGTTTTTTTTTTTTTTTTTTTTTTTTTTGTTGGATTAATTGATTTTTTGTTTAGTAATATTTTTTTTCACATGGATTGCTTTCGGATCAGCTCTAACTTTTTTTTCTCACATGGAATTACTATCATATTTATTCAAATACTTATTAACATTGTCATCATCATTATAATCATTATTAACACCAAAAAAGTAATAGCAGTTAACCTTGCAGATTAAAATGTACACAGTGCAGGGGGTTAAAACGGGGTCGGTGCAGGAAGTGAGGTCACAAGAGGGACATTTCTAACCAGTACATGCTATCCACAAGCAACAAGAAGTCAATGAACCGTTTCAGGCCAGGAGATGCCAGAAACTTCTGCTGCCTTCAAGTCTTTGTGGAAAGTTCCTACTTACGAGTTGCAACGATGCTTTTGAATAATTCTGAAAAGTTGCACTTTTATGAGTTGCAGTGATGCATTTAAATAATTACGAAGAGATGCACTCTTATTTGTGAGCTGCAATGATGCATTGAAATAATACTGAAAATATGCACTCTTATGAGTGCAATGAAGCATTTTAATAATTATTAAAAGTTGCGCTTTTAAGAGTTGCAGTGATGCATTCAAATTATACTGAAAAGTTGCACTCTTACTAATGAGTTGCAACTATGCATTAAAATAATTTGGAAAAGTTGCACTCTTGAGAATTCCAATGGTGCATTCAAATAATTTGGAAAAGTTTCACTCAAGAGTTGCAATGATGCATTCAAAATATACTGAAAAGTTGCACTTTGTTTATGAGTTGCAATGATGCATTTAAATAATTATGAAAAGTTGTAGTCTTTCTTATGAGTTGCAATGATGCATTCAAATAGTTCTAAAAAGTTGCACTCATTCTGACTTTTCTAAACTATTTGCAAGTTAAAAATGAGTTTTAGCAGATGAGTGACATCTACAGCTGTAGTTTAGTTTATTAACCAACATTCGACAACCAAAAAGTGTCCAAATACTTTAATTTCCAACACTACATCTATTTTTTTTTTATACTTTACAACAAATTTGAAAAGTAATTTAAAGCACTTCTCTTTTTTAACTTTCCGTCGAACACAAGAAAACAACACTAAATGTGTACAAACTAAGCTTCTTACGATCAATACCAATGATTCTCTGCTAATAATGACATTTCGGTTGTGAATCTCGTAAATACGATCATTCCATCGTGACTTAAAGGCAGGAATATCATCCGAGCCGAAAGGCTGAAACAGAGAGGCTGATGGGAAATGTAGTTTTTGCCGCTGGAATGAGGGGCCTCTACTGCATATATATTTACACTGAGTGTGAAGGACTGACGATCTAAGTGATGGACAGACTGAGGACAATATGAGGGCTGGACACGGGTCAGACGTTTGCTTTGGGTCGAGAGCCCCAATGAATGCAAACGAGGGGCCGAGATGACACGGCCCTCCTCGCTAGAAAGAAAACATGTGGTTTGACATCATTCATAGTAGCTACGCACGTCAGAATGCACCACCGTTCAGCTCGGATCTCTGCATCAGGATCCGACGGGCCGCTGGTGAACAGCTTCGTCAGGGTCACCCGGACATCGCAACCATCATTGTCGACACGTCACTTTACAACCAGCATGTCCAGCACGCACATCAAGAGACACCCAGCTGGCATTACACTTGTCGTTCACATCATTTGCATCACATTTCAGGTTTGGGCGATTAAAGGTGACCATCGTTGGTGATGGGAGGGAGGAGTGAAGCGGTGATATGTGACTGGGCGTGAAAGGGAAGAGGAAGGCATGACCGAGTGATGTAGCGATGGCTCCTGGATTAATGCATAATTTATTTTTGTTCACAGTGATGGGTTCGTATTTAAAGACTCCTTCCGAAGTGGGAAAGTTTTAGACCTTCATCAGAACAGAGATGGAGAGGCAGAACCACAGGCCGACTCCTGATAAACGGCCGTTCAGAGATGCGGCTCCACCGTACACGGCCCCGGGCCCTAGAAGAACAGAGAGAAGCAGACGTGAATAAGGTGAAAGGTGAAATTTTTTTTATTATTATTTTCCAATTTGCCCCACTTCTAAAAGATGTGAATAAGGTGAAAGGATGCTTTATTTTTTTTCTTTTTCTTTTCTTTTTTTTTAATCAATGAATGAATTTTGTGTTTCACTAGAAAATGAGTCAGTTTGCTTTTTTTTTACTGAATATTGTTTTCATTTACTTTAACCTAATTAAAAGTATTTTGTAAATGCTTGATAAATTTGTGTATAGTGCATATAAAACATAATTCAAATGTATTAACATAAAAAATACATTCAAATAATTTTAAGAGAAAATAAATTTTTATGTGATTGTTTTTACAAAAATAAATTACAACAACAATTTTGAAATAAAGTTATAAATTTTGTAGAAGTGCGGACAATAAGTAAAATACAGTAAAATGATAAAAAAATTAATTTAAAATGTCTTTGATATTTTACTGTATCTCATGAACAGTAACTAGAATAAAAAGTATGGTTATTTATATGGTATAATGCATATAAAATTTATAAAATACATTATATGTATATACAATGACTAAAAAGTTTATTTTTTAAATGATTTATTTTTTATTAAAATTAAAAATAAAAATGAACTAAAATAAAAAAATTAACACAACAAGTAAAATACAGTAAAATAAAACAATGAATTTAAAACTTTGTTAATAATTAACTGTATCTTGCATGAAAGTAGCTAGAATAAACAGAATAGTTATTTATATGGTATAATGCATATAAAACTTAAAAAATACATGCATATGAAATAATCAAAAAAATATATTTAAAAAAAATAACTTTTTAAATGACAGATTTTTAAAATTCTAAATATTTACATAAAATCAAATAAAAATAATAAAAAAAATGCAAGAAGTAATACACAGCAAAAATGATAAAAAAATACATTTAAAATAATTTACTATATCTAACACAAAAAGTAGCTAGAATAAACATGGTATGGTTATTTATATGGTATATTTTAATAGCATTCCTGATGGATTGTTATAGTTTATTTGCATGATATTCATTCTAAAATGGTGATTCATGACAAATCAAATTTTCTTTTATCTTTCAAACAAAAATAACTTGAAGTATTTGTGAAAACATACACTACTATAGCCATAAAAAATGGAAAATTCACCCCAAGTGAAAAAAATTATTATATACACAATATGCAAACCATTCCTAAAAAGCAGAAGATAATGATCATGCAAAAAATAAAAAAATAAATGAAAGAAAGAAATTAGAGGAGAAAATAACAGCACAGGGGTTCGGAATGACATGAGAGTGAATTGCCAGGGTTAGAATTATCGTTGGGTTATCCGTGGTGGGAAAGATGTTGGTTAGTTGTTAGTTTTAGGTAGGGTTAGGATAATGTTTGATGGATGTGTGTTGGTAAAGGCTGGTTGAAGGTGAGTCGGTGGTTTGGGCAAGAGAAGATGCATAGAAGTGACAGCAGGTGACTCATCACGGGAATAACTCGAGACGGAATGAGATGGACGGACTCGCTCACAATGGTATATGTGAGGGGAGGAAACGGCAGGAATCACTCACTGCGGACTGAAATGTGAAGAATGGAGGGAGAGAAGCCACTGATGACTTCCTGGGGTAACAGGACACAACGGAGTGGGAACAAATGAGAGGAGAGAGGCTCCGACATAATGGGCCGGAGAAGAGAAAAGAAGGATGCAAGAGGAGAGAGGCTCCGACATAATGGGCCGGAGAAGAGAAAAGAAGGATGCAAGAAACTGCAGAATTCCAGACCAGCAGGACAAGAAACAGATGAGATGGATATGGAGCATCATGACGCAGCTGTATGCCAGTTTTACTAGAGCTGTTTGTGCATTATGTAATTGTTTTTGTTTATAATGAGGTATAAACAATCACACAACTCTCTGGAATATTTCATTCTGATTGGTCAATCACAGCATTCTGCGGACAAACATTTTTATATAATGACACCAAACTGTATAATTGTTCACCCGGCCAAACCTTTTCCTTCATATCTGTGCTAGTTTACTGTCTCTCATAGCAATCTGCATACTAGTTGTGCTTATATTATAAAATGATTTAAATTCAATTGATTTCAAATCTGATTCAGTGATTGATATCTTTCCCTGAGGCTGTGACCCTACTGAACTCCACACCAATCTAACTTGCACCTGCTCTAATTCTGCATTGCTTACAGTACTTTACAAACATGTACTTGACGTGACATACAGCCAAGTTTGGTGACCCATACTCAGAATTCGTGCTCTGCATTTAACCCATCCAAAGTGCACACACACACACCCGTGAAAACCACACACCGAGGAGCAGTGGGCAGCCATTTATACTGTGGGCGGCCCGGTGAGCAGTTGGGGGTGCGGTGCCTTGCTCAAAGGGCATCTCAGTCATGGTATTGCCGGCCCGAGACTCGAACCCAAAACCTTTAGGGTTAGGAGTCAAACCATCTCGGAAACATTAGGCCACGACTTTCCCTTCATATGTATTTGCACATGTACTTGAAACATGTACTTCATATTTTGCACAGACTGCAAATTGTTTAAGCTAATACACTGTACAAAGCACAGTAACTACATAGAATATAAATCTATGTAATACGCTATACATTGTTTAACAGTACTATTGCACACACAACCATTTGTTTTATCACCACTGTTCTTAACAGACTGCTGTTCAAACTATAAAATATATATAATATAAATATATATATAGATGTAAAATATAAGTATATAATATATATATAATATATAATATATATATGTATATATATATAGATATATATAAAACCTACATTTGTACCTCCATTTTTATATTCTGCACTATGTGCACTATTTATCACAAAGGTTTTGCAATCAATTACAAATATTTATATTTAAATATTTAAATGAATAAATACTTAATAAAACTATTTCTAAAGTAATAAAAAATAATTTAAATAATTAAATAAATAAACAATTATTAATAAAAATACTTATAAATATTTTTTTTAAATAATAATATTTTATAATTAATAATATAAATAAATAATAGTAATAATAAAACAATAAAATAAATTATTTTTGAATATTTATAAATATTCTATAGTCTATGCCATGTGAGCCATTTGTCACACATTAATACAGGAAAAATATCATGCAAGTAATGTATTATTCAAAATGAATTTTGCTATGCAATGTTATTTTTGTGCATTCAAATCTAACTCTTTTAATATTATTATTTTTCTTTATTATAAAATAAGAAAAATATATGCAGTTAAAATATAAAAGATTGAAAATAATGAAGAATAATTTAAAAATGTTTAAGTGTATTTTACTTGTTGCATTAAACAATTTTAGAGCATAATTTTGATAAATATGAGATTTATATTAAATATATAAATAATACTGAGCTTTAATTTTTTTTTCACTGTAGGTATTTATGACACAGCCCGAGTTTTGAAAGAACAGTGAAGGTTTGAGGGTTTTGTTTGTTGTTTTAGGTTTTATGTAAGAAGCATCTGTTCATGGTGTGAAGCAAAATGTGTGAATGGTAAGATGAAAGCCTTGCATAAGCACAAACTCTCTCTGTGTTGTGCAGCTCTATATGCTCAATCACTCATTGTTTGGCTCCTTCCCATAAACACAGCTTTTCCGTGACCTGTTCCTCCTCCTCTCTGGGTTTTGCTTGCTAAGATCTCTGCATTGAGCGCTCCAGCAGAAACTTTTCCATTTATTCATTGTTTGGTTCATTAGAATATTTTCCACCGAGAGCTCTCGCGGCCCCGAACACGACCACCCCCCAACTCTGAAGTTATGCTGTTACGTACAGTATTTGACTTTGTGCTGCTGCTCTTGTTTTTGTGCTTAACAGCACCTTCATAGGTTACGCTTAGGGTCAGGAAGAGCATGAACCTCAAATTGAGTAAATCTGCCTGTTCTCAAGAGGAACTGAAACATAATTTATCACCAGAGACTAGAAATTCAGAAGTTTAAAGGCTTAAAGGCAGATGTCAAAGGTTTTTTTCAGTACATAATGCATAAACAGAATAAAATTCTGCACTTAAATATTTTAATAAAGCAATTACGCAACTCACTGGCTGGTTGGTTGAATTATTTATTATATGATGATTTATTGTTTTTGTGGGATTTTTTTTTGTGTGGAAAAATATAAATAAATAAATATTTTTTTTTTTTTATTACCCTTATGAAAATGTAATATATAATGTCCTATATCAAGAGTGATATTTTCACTACCTATAAGGCAATATATAAATTTCACATATGTTCATTCTCTGGGTAGATGAAGATAAAAGGTTATAACATATAAAATCACCACAGTAAACTCTGTCCATATGTTAATAATGTTTATATGATCTTTTTGATAAATAAATGATATTTTATGAAGCAACCATATGTGTCAACAATATAAATCTTCTTTATATATGCAACATTATTATCATATCATATGTATACATAAAACTGTGTATTTATATGTATATGAATAAATTTAATATGTGAAATTGTTCCAATTTCTAATAGGTTTCACATGTTTTTACTTCATGTGAAAATATATTTCATATATTTAAGTCTATTTGTGCCATTTTTCATAAAAATTAGTTTGCTCTGAAAATCTTAAATATTTAATATATATATGTGTGTTAGTGTGTGTGTGTGTGTGTTTATAAAACAACATAAATAATTAAATATATTTAAATATAAATAATTGTTTATAAAGATTTTAATGTGCCATTTCTCACAAATCAATAAAGGAAAAACATAATATAAGTGAATAATAAAAAATAATTTTGCTATGTATTGTTATTTTTGTGCATACAAATCTAATTCTTTTTAAACTATAAAATAATATAAAAGTAAATATAATGTAATAAAATAAAATATAAAATGCAAGTAAAAATTAAAAATAAAAACAAATTATAGAGAAATTTAATATATGTACATATATTACACTTGCGTATGAATAGAGCAAAGTAAATATGGCTGAGCAAATTTAAGGACCTCGTAAAGCAGATTTAAGAAAGTAATGAGGCATAAGTACAACACAATATCTGAATGGAAATCAAACAGCACTATGTGAAATACTAATGCTGATCATTTCTACAATGATTGCAGCGGCAGAACTGACATACTCGCCACGCTAATTGGTTGTTTATGCTGTGTGTGGTTAATTTGGCTATAGATATACAGAGCAGTATGAAAACATTCATCGTTAAGTATGTAGGAGCAATCAGGATCTAACTGCTACACAAAACGAGTAAACGGCTGTGGTAAATTAGCCTCAGCTGAGAAAGAGGCTTAAATTAATGAAATATTCACAACCAGTTGTTTTGTACATAATTTGCTAACTAGCAGCAGTTTCCTGTTGCCTGCATAACCTTCCTCTTTCTCTACAACCAGTCACTTTCCCTGAAATCACCCAGAACAAGTCATTACAAACATCCTCTCCTGCTGCACAAAACTGCTGAAACCAGACTAATGTGGTCTGCTGGTCTCAGCCGGTCACCTTGGGTTGGTTTAAATAGTTTGATTTTCAACATTATGGAGACATTCATTTTTGGGTGAACAGCTATAAACTGAAGCTAAATAAATAAATAAATAAAATTTTAAATTAATATTTTACTTAAAATAAATATAAACTGAAATAAAATAAAATAGAAAAAAAATTCAGCATAAAAACTAACTTAGAAATAAAAATAATAAATAATAATAATAATAAAAAAATGCTTCAAAATATAAAATAATATGAATACAGTTTATTAATAATATAATATAATATAATATAATATAATATAATATAATATAATATAATATAATATAATTTTAATAAAAACTATAATAGTATCTCAATGATACTAAAAACACTGGGGTGAAATATATAAAAAAAGTCAAGAATATGATGAAGTCATGCTTATTTCACCCCCATTGAAATAAATTATTTTATTCATTATGACATACATCTTATTACAATAAGTGCACATTTACACACAATTGCCAATATAATAATGCTGCCATTACTGTAACATGAAGTTATAATAATAATGATATTTAGGCATCAGTACATCCTGGTACTGTCTAAAATGTATGCTCATTTAATCAGAAAAGTCTTTGTACTAGAGTAATGAGAATCACCATTGAGAATAATGGGAGTTATAAGAAAACTCCAAAGAAAAGCATTACAGTAATGAGAACTTTGGGGGAAAACATGCTTAACTGTCATGAACATAATGCATACGCAGGACAAAAATCTCATCAGGCTTCATTTTCTCTGCACAATATAGTTTCTTATTTCTTTCTTCAGATCTCAGGGTGAAATGTTTTCATGCTTTATCACTAAAGCAAGCTGCTCGATTAATGCCGCTAGCGCTAGTGCATTAAACAAATAGTCTCTCTGTCTAAAAAAAAGAAAAGAAATAATAATATAGTAATATATATTATTTAGAAAACAACAGTGAAAAAGCTCAAGTACAAGGAAATCTGTAATGCTGATGTGATTTGTTCTTGTGTCCTTGTAGTTTCATTCAGCCCTTGAATTTAAAAATCCCTGAGGTTTTTCTTCAATAAAGCAGAGCTATGAGAGATGAACTGTTTTCAGACTTTTTACAGTCAGACAATGGAAGCTTTCAGTAAACGCTCAAAGCGCATTTTCCACAACAGAACATGTTTTATAGGAATCCTCTTTTACTCAATACTGATGTTCTGCAGTGGACAAAAATCTGCTGTAGAAAAACTTTTATTCAGTTAATAAACACTTTGGGTGCAAACTCTCACGCAGCCTTCAAGCTGTGTAAGTCTGGTCGTTATTCATTTGAAATTGTAAATGTTCGCCTCAGTACACATTTTGTGTACTGAGGAATAGGCATTTCCCATCATTCTTCATCCCAGCTAACAGGGAACACTCCCAGAACTTTGGCAAATGTTTTCTCAAAGTTATGAAATGTTCTTCTTGAAACATTAATAGAACGTTCATTCAAAGTTGTCAGAGTTTTAATAACAAAAATGTAATTGTTACATTGTCACAACTGAACATTTACTTGCTACTTGTTTCAGAATGTTCAGAGAACATTTAAAAGTAACGTTCCCTTAATGTTTTCTTTAACATTCGCATAACCAAGAATGTGAACATTAGAGAAAACATTAAGGGTTTTACGTTTTATAATATTGCAAAGTTATGGGAACATTACTTCTGAATGTTGTCTAAGCATTCTGAAACACGCAGTAATAACATCAAAAATTATTTTCTATGAATGCTTTGCTAATGTTCCCATTAAAGGTAATTTAAAAAAAAATGTTTTCTAAACATTCAAAAGATCCAGTTTTTAAAAAGGTTATTTTTGAATTTTCACTGAATGGTTAAAAAAACATTTTCATAAATTAATGGGAACATTAGCCAAGCATTCTTAGATTTTTGTTTTTGTTTTTAATGTTATTACTTACTACAGTACGTTTCAGAAAATGTATTGCAAACTACAGAGAACATTCAAAAGTAAAGTTACCATAATGTTTGCAAAATGATAAAATGGAACATTCCTTTAATGTTTGCTCTAAGAAAGAATGTTTTTAAATTTGTTTAGAGAACATTCAAAAATAACCTTTTCATAACTTAATGGGAACATTAACAAAACATTCTAGGAACACATTTTTGTTAACAAAAGACTGTTAAAATACAAGATAAAGCATGAATTTCTCACTTTATGCACATCTTTGCTTTTTGTTTCTGATGCATTGGTAAACAAGCTTCCTGGCTTTATGAAGAAGTCAAAAAGAGAACAAGAAGCATGAAATCAGTCCACTCATTCACAGTTAAAATTAATTCAGAAACTTCCGAGCTTACGCATGTGCATTTTCCCAGCAAGGCCGCAGCAGTGCACATAGTCTGTGTGTGTCAAAAGTCACAAACACTTTCAAATGCTTCACGCTGCTAGCAGAGGTTTTTTTGTTCTTGTTATTTATTATTAAAGGTTTTGAAAGATGTGCTTTTTTGTGAGTATAGTGTTATAGAATTTTTTTTTTAGTGTAATATAAGGGGACACTGCTATTATCTGTGAAAGCTAGCCTCGGGGTGCTGGAATTGCACGTTCACTTATTTTGTACAGTGGAAAGTCACTTCCTGCAGGGTGTTTATTTATCCTTGACTTTATGCCTTTGTAGATTTACGAATGTTTCGAGAGCACAAAAGAGTTGGAGTGGAATAAGGTACTCACTGAAGAGTAACATGCTGGCATTGGAAGCCCCGAGGCGGTTGGAGGCGAAACAGGTGTAGTTGCCAAAGTGTTTTTCTGTGACGTTGGTGAAGAGCAGCAGGGAACGTGTTTTCTCGTTTTTAATCTTCAGCGTGTTATCGCTCTCTACCGGCCTGAGAAAGAAGTAATATGACAGATCACACGTTAAAGTAAACCCGGTGTGTGTTGCTTCCCATGGTTCACAGCGTCTGTTTCGCTCGCTGTGTTAATGCTAGCTTACCTTCGGTCATCCCGGTACCATTCGAAGGACGCGGTGGGCACCGCCATAGCTTCACAGCGTAAGATTGCAGTTTTTCCCACCTGGGCGGGCATGTTCTTTACTTCTGTGATTACTGGTGGATCTGAAGACCAAACAGACAGTGTACTGAAGTTAAAGTATTAGCACTTGTTGTTCAATTAAAGCAATAACAAAAAAAAAAAGTGATCTCAGCATCGTCATTTCAAACCTGGAAGATGTATTGTATTAAAAAGCTTTTCTTAATTGACTGCATGATAAAAAATAAATAAATAATAAAATAAAATAAAAAAAACGGAACGCAGAGGAGATTTTGTTATTAAACTGTGATGCAAAACGTTGTAATTTACGGGAGTCCTAAGAATTCATGCATTATTATCACTAATATTATTATTATTATTATTTGTCTGATTTTATCAACAGATGCTGATTTTGTAGTTGTTTGACACTAGGAAATAGTTAATAGTATAAATAGTTCAATTATTTTATTATATTGATCTTATTATGCTAGTATTATAATTGTTAAGCATAAGTCCTATAAAATAAGAAAACATTATTGGTCAGTGAAATCAAAGAAAGTAAAATCAATTCAAGACATTTTGTCTTAATATTTTGCTTCTTGAATTATCTTGTTTTAATGATGTTTAGATATTTACTGGAAAGCAAAAAAAAAAAAAACTACAGTTCAAAAGTTTGAGGTCAGTAAGTATACAAAAGCTCCATTAATTTGATAAAAATAATCTAGTAATATTGTGATATATATTAAGTGTTTTCTATTTCAGTGTATTTAAAAATGTAATTTATTCCTTTGATGAAAAACTGAATTTTCAGTCTTGAGTGTCCCATGATCATTCAGAAATTATTCTAATATACTTAATATTTTTGTGAAAAAATACTTTTGTTGAATAGAAAGTTCAAAAGAACAGTGTATTTATAATACAAATATTTTGAAACATTACTGTATGTCTTTAACATCATTTGATTAATTTAATGTGTCCCTGTAGAAAAAAAAAATAATTCTTATTGACCCCAAACTTTTGAATTGTAGTGTACTATATATAGTGTACTTATATATGTGAAGTTCTACATGAAACTGTAAAGAAATACAAGAATGATTTTTGTTGTGGAAATGTAATAAGGTTTCTACAGTATTCATGAACAGGTCAAATTCTCTGAAATAATACTTAAGCGTAATAATAAAGTACAATTACTCAAGTTCTTTAAACCCTGTGGAGTTGAGAGGACACAATGAAAAGATAAAGAGTTAATTCTATATGCAGCTGATCACAATCCAATTTATATTTGCATTAGTCAATCACAAAGTGTTCTGAAACGCTCCCAACGATCTCATTAGGATGTCACTGTGAGTTGCTGACAGGAGCAAAGCGGCTCGACTTACAGTTGACTGTGACCTTGACGCGGTGCGTGTCTGGCGGCGCCACGCCGTTGTTGGTGATGCATTCAAATTCCTCCGCTTGATGCCGCTTGATTTCTGTGATTTCCAGAAACTCGCCTTCGCTCATGAGACCGTCTGTGAAGACAAAAGACAAGAGGGTGATTGAATACCGGCACCATGGTGCACAATGTCATATGTGAGTGTAATTGGGTTGGTAGGTGTTCCAAAAGCAGCAGTATTGTTCCACACTGTCATGTTAAACAAAAAAAAGGCCAGAGGACACAGCAGCAGGAACTACCGGAATGACTCTCCTTATTCATCATGTAGCAGACACTCTTTATCCGAACCAACTTTCGGTCGGTGCACCACAAGGGACGGTCCTGCTGGAGTAACCGGCTGTTGAATGTCTTGCCCTGGAGCACAATGGTGGCACGGGAATTCAGTGATCTTTAACCACTACACCACCTCCTCTAACACGACAAAACCATTTAACCACTTTTAATTTTCACATAAGTTTATTTCAACAGTGTTCAAGGTTAAGTGTATGATTTCTGAACCACTAGTGGCACTGAATGGAACTCTATATATATATATACCAATTCCAAACCACATCAATCGTAATAACTACTATTCATTTTGTATTTAATTATTTATACTGTAAGTGATATATAATTGTCCATGCAGGCTGGAAGTGAAAAACTCCTCAGGTGTGCATAATTATTAGGCAGGTTTCCTTTTACAGATAAATTGAGCCAAAAAAGAGATTGAACTCAGACTGAAAATCAAAAGTTATTAAATGCTCATGACAAGGATGCAATACTAATGCATTACTAGAATTTGCAAAGTTAAGGGATGACCATTGGATGGAAAAATACTCACTGGGACTATCAACTCCCTAGCAACAAGTCAGAGCCTAGCAACCACTCAAAACATCGTAGCAACAGCCTTGCAACCACTTAGAACACTTTAGTAACTACTTAGCAACTCTCTAGCAACATTTTATAAACTATTTAAAACACCTTAGCAAGAGCTTACACACTAGTTAGAACTTCTTAGCAAGTGCAACTAGCAACTCCCTAGCAACAACTCAGAACCTAGCAACCACTCAATAGTGATCAGAATCCATATGAATTAGTCACAGTTATAGAGTGACTTATCAATGAGGTGCATAAATTAGTAACCACCTAGCAACATTCTAGCAACCAATCAAACATCTTAACAACCACCTAGCAACTACTTACAACACCTTAGCAACCACCTAGTGATGTCTTAATCGCATTGAACGGAAGATTGTCTTTTGGTCTATCTATATGCATTTTCTTTGCTACTGCTTAGTGGCCACTCAGAGCATCTTAGTAACAAGTCAGAAATCACACAGACTACATTAGGAAATGTGCACCCAAGCAACCCCTCAAAATAACCACTACCTGCACACAAAACTAAAGCAACCACATATCAATGCAGAGCCTATATAAAGGCTGCTGTCAACCTGCCTTATATAACCTTCACACTTCACATCTCTCCTCAAACTACACTTATGTAACCTTCAGACTTCAAACTCAAATTCATACGATGAACTTTCCTTTCTTAGTTAGTTGCAGTTCTGTTTGGTGCTTCCAGTGGAGCAGAAACCACATACTTCACCTTGATTAAAATTAATTTCAACAGAATAAAATTTATTTATTTAACAAGAGCGGAGGCGAGTGACAAACGGTCCACGGAATAAACTGAAAGGCTTTGATAAGAAACTCAAGTCTGCGTCGCTCTCAGATAAACATCACAGAACGTGTGTTGGGGAATGCGTCACTGAGCTTTATTTACCGGACATTGTGAACTACAAAAAGCCTGTCTTGCACCTCTAAGGCACTTGTTTCCCTTTAGCGAGACTAAACAGACAACAACACAAATCTGTTGTAACAAGGACAAGGGTGGATTTGCCTCAATGTGATGAAAGTGGCTGTTATTAGTACAACATTGACAATGCAAAAAGATACATATAAAAGCGTGTTTCTGCCACAGAATAAAAAATAAAATAGGAAACTGTGAATTTATTATCTCAAAAATCTTTTTTATTGCAATTGCGAGTTTATGTCTAGCAATTCTGACTTTTTTCTCACAAATTTGAGTTTAAATCTCACAATTCTGATACAAACATGCAGTTCAGAGAAGTTAGAACAGCAGTATTTACTTTTTCTTAGAACTGCATATTTGCATCTCACAATTTTGACTTTATAACATGCAATTGCAAAAGAAAATTGTAAGATGACTTTTTTCTTCAGAATTGGACTTTATAACTCACAATCGAGTTTATAAATTACATTAAACTCGCAATTGCAAGAAAAATTCAGAATTGCATGTTATAAACTTGCAATTGCAAGAAAAAGTTAATTGTGAGATATAAATTCACAGTTGTGTGAAAAGTCAGAATTGTGGGAAAAACTCACAACTGCATGAAAAAGCTCAGTATTGGGATAAAATTTTAATTATGGGATATTAACTCGCAATTGCGAGAAAAATGTCCGAATTATGAGACAAACTCGATTGTGAGAAAAGAAGTCAGAATTGCCAAACTTATATATACAATTGCTGGAAAAAGTCAGAACTGTGGGATATAAACTTACAATTACGAGAAAAGTCAAAATATCCCATAATTCTTTATAACAAAATTGTGAGAAAAAAAAAATCAGAATTGTGAGACTATCAATTGTGAAAGAAAGTCGGAATTATCTTTTGTACAGTATGTTCTCTTCCGTGTTGGAAATGGGCTTCTATAGATTCACGCTAGCTTTCTCATGCAACCATTTTCCTCCTAACAGTCAGAACTGTTAGGCACACAAAAATCTCAGTGTCAACAAGAATAATCCACTTCTTAGTAGTATCACTTTGGCTTCAGCCAATGGAGAGACAGAAAACCACAAAGGCAACCGCACACCTTTTAATTCACAACCGCCGGGACTTTATTCCACAAATTCGGCACCTTTTCTAATTGAAGATTATTCCGGAGGATTATTAGCACAGCTACTGAACTGGAGAGGATTATTTGCAGCTGCCGATGCCACCGACCGAGCACACGCTAGGGTTTACAGCAATGTTATTCACTCATTTCATTAGCGTAATAAATATCGTTCCCCCGTGACATCTTCGTCAGGCCGTGTGAGCACCCGTGTCAACCTGCTGCGGGGGAAAAATCATCTTATCCTGACAAAGAGGGTTTACGTAAAGAGACTGGTACGTCTCGCACGCTTCGAGCTGAGATGCTTACTAAGTAGACGCTATTTGTATTTACTTCTCACAGTTGTGACAAGCGCATTCCCAAGTGGCCAGACGCATTTGTGCTCCGCTGCAACTGGAAAATTTCAGTGACAAAATCAGCTTTAGAAACACTTAGAATGGCTGGATGGAATCAAATCAAACAGGTATCTATCTATCTATCTATCTATCTATCTATCTATCTATCTATCTATCTATCTATCTATCTGTCTATCTGTCTGTCTGTCTATCTATCTATCTATCTATCTATCTATCTATCTATCTATCTATCTATCTATCTATCTATCTATCTATCTGTCTGTCTGTCTGTCTGTCTGTCTGTCTGTCTGTCTGTCTGTCTGTCTGACTTTGCTTTTTTATTTAAAAATGACATTTATATGATACATTCCAATTCTTCATTCTGTTTACTACCTCAATTTAAATTCTGTAATTGAACTGGAATTAACCCTATAAAGCCTGACGTGTGACATATTAGTTAAAAAAGAAAAAGAAAAAAAGAAATCTGGTTATTGAACCTTTAGACAAATATAATATATTTATGGCTGTGATAAATATGGATGAAAATCTTTTATTTAGAGGAACAAACTTAAAAATTGTGCAATTTGGTGCAGATGCTGATATTTATATGGCCCAAAATAATAATAAATAAAATATATATATATATATAATCATACTAAAATTTTAATGTATGTATGTATAAGGCTTTATGGCTATGATATACTGGGAATATGGTAAGAAAAAAAATATATATATTTTATTCAGGGGCCCAAATGCAATTTAATGCAGATGCTGATATTTGTATGCAGAAAAAATAAATAAATAAATAAATCTCAATAGCAAAAAAACAATGAGATCTTTATAACAGTATAGCAGACTATTTACATAAAATAATATACAATTCAGCTGTCACTCATTATTGCCAGATAAGGTTTTCAGCAACGTTTTACCATGTTGATCATTTAGAGGCCTCAGAAATGTGTGCATCAAATCTACAGCAGGCTTTATAGGGTTAAAAGCATTCTCAATTTAAATGAGAGTCTCATAATGCAGCTATATTTCAGAAATCACATTAGAGAGGGTTTTTGTTGCACAAAGGTACTCAGTGTTCACAAGAATCAACCATCATCCTGTTAGGATTATATCTACATTCTATTCAGAAAAAAGCCTCACTAGTCGATAGATCTTCTGCTGTCACCTTGAATGACATTGTAACCAGCGATCTCTATCCACGTCTGTGGACCCTAACATGAGCATCTATGTGTCTTTGTGGGATTTATTTTATATTTTATACATCTAAATGCGTATGTCACAGCCTGGATCTGCTAGTTAACATGTACTGGACAGACTGTGTGTGGGTGGTCAGTCTAATGAATGAAACTGACCCATCGAATGCATGATTAATGCTGGTTTCAATCCACATGGACGTGCATGTGAACCCTAAGCCAGTCGCTCAGCAGTACCGACGGAGTGGGCGTGTCACCTGTCAACGGCGCATCAGGTGTGTGATTGTGATGTCATCGCACCCTGTCTGCTTCCCCACAGTGTGATGTACAGATCCAGATGGCTTTGTGTTTCTTTGGCCGAATCTATACGCCCAATTTCTCGCCCGGCTGCTGGCAACCAATAGCTCCACCGCAGTGACTCGTGCTGAATAACAATGTGGCTCGTTCTGTCTCGCTTTACGCCCCTCTCTTTATTTCTGCCATGCCGGTGGGTTATGAGGTGCAGAGGAAGTGCTGAGTGGGGAAAAGCACAGACCGAAAGATCTGCAGACAAGCTATGACTACAATTATATGCAGAGTAGGAGAAATTTTATATCATGATAATGGTATATGTCACAGTGTGGTTATTTTTGCTGAGATTTCAATGGAAAAAAATATTTGATATATGCAATATGATACATTATTTATTTACATTTTGCAGCTATACTTTTAGATTTTTAAAATCTGTTTTCATTTGTATTTAATGGACACAAACCAATAGATCGGATTATTTATATTTAAAACTAAAGACTCATTATTTATATTTAAAACTAAAGCAGAAAAATCCCTTCGGTTGACACATTCTACACATTTCACAGCAAAGAAATATAACTAGGTCACCTTGACCTTGTTTACACCTGGTACTAACATCCATTTCAAACGATCTGATCAGTGTCAACTAAAAAAAGTCCAATATGTTAAATTGCCAATACGTAATGCCAAGACTGTCTTAACGTTTCATTGTAAGTTTAAATGCTAACACATCTCAACATTGCATCCCCATACACTCATGTGACATATAATCACTGTGCCTACATTTTTTTTAAACTTTGCTTTTAAAGTTTAAAGTCTTTTAAAAAAAGAAAAGGCTGTACATATACAGGTGCATCTCAATAAATTAGAATGTCGTGGAGAAGTTCATTTATTTCAGTAATTCAACTCAAATTATGAAACTTGTGTATTAAATAAATTCAGTGCACACAGACTGAAGTAGTTTAAGTCTTTGGTTCTTTTAATTGTGATGATTTCGGCTCACATTTAACAAAAATCCACCAATTCTCAACAAATTAGAATACTTCATAAGACCAATAAAAAACAAAAACATAAAAAATTCATTGTTGGTATTATGGAAAGTATTTTTTTTTGATTTGTTTGTACTCAATACTTGGTAGGGGCTCCTTTTGCTTTAATTACTGCCTCAATTCAGCGTGGCATAGAGGTGATCAGTTTGTGCCACTGCTGAGGTGGTATGAAAGCCCAGGTTTCTTTGACAGTGGCCTTCAGCTCATCTGCATTTTTTGGTCTCTTGTTTCCTCTTGACAATACTCCGTAGATTCTCTATGGGGTTCAGGTCTGGTGAGTTTGCTGGCCAGTCAAGCACACCAATAACATGGTCATTTAACTTTTGGTGCTTTTGGCAGTGTGGGCAGGTGCCAAATCCTGCTGGAAAATGAAATCAGCATCTTCAAAAAGCTTTTCAGCAGAAGGAAGCATGAGGTCCTCCAAAATTTCTTGGTAAACGGGTGCAGTGACTTTCAAAAAACACAATGGACCGAACCAGCAGAAGACACTGCACCACAAATCATCACAGACTGTGGAAACTTAACACTGGACTTCAAGCAGCTTGGGCTATGAGCTTCTCCACCCTTCCTCCAGACTCTAGGACCTTGGTTTCCAAATGAAATACTAAACTTGCTCTCATCTGAAAAGAGGACTTTGGACCACTGGGCAACAGTACAGTTCTTCTTCTCCTTAGCCCAGGTAAGACGCCTCAGGAGTGGCTTAACAAGAGGAATACGACAACTGTAGCCAAAATCCTTGACACGTCTGTGTGTGGTGGCTCTTGATGCCTTGACCCCAGCCTCAGTCCATTCCTTGTAAAGTTCACTCAAATTCTTGAATTGATTTTGCTTGACAATCCTCATAAGGCTGCGGTTCTCTTGGTTGGTTTTGCATCTTTTTCTTCACACTTTTTCCTTCCACTCAACTTTCTGTTAACATGCTTGGATACAGCACTCTGTGAACAGTCAGCTTCTTTGGCAATGAATGTTTGTGGCTTACCCTCCTTGTGAAGGGTGTCAATGATTGCCTTCGGGACAACTGTCAGATCAGCAGTCTTCCCCATTTTGAAGGCTCAGGAAACCTTTGCAGGTGTTTTGAGTTGATTAGCTGATTGGCATGTCACCATATTCTAATTTGTTGAGATATTTTTTTATTTTTATGCAGCATGTCCAAACACAGTTATGTGGGAACATTTCACGAAAACCTGGTTACACCCCCCCCCCCCACAAAAAAATTAATTTCTATGAATATCTATGAATTATTTATGATTTTTGCATAAATACAATTTGTTAAAAAAACAAATATTAAAAACAAAAAAATACTTTTAAATCTTCTATTTGAATTTTTATAAATATTATGCATATTTACACACACGCACGCACACACACACACACACACACACACACATACACACACACCACACACACACACATATATATATATATATATATATATATAGATGTAACATGTAATAAATAATAAATGTAACAATATATAACTATGTAAAATACTGATACTTTTTATACATTTACATTTTATTTCACTAAATTTTTTTTTATATCTATTTTTATTTTGAACTTGATGGAAACAAACCAATCTATCGGATTATGCATCATAACTGCCTCAAAGCAGTCAAACAAATATTATATACATACACATACAAAAATATACACTACAATATAATATAAAAATATTTTTAAAAAAATCTGAATAAATTAACAGATACAACAATACTGTATATTTTTTAATAAGTTTAAACAATAAAGCACTTTTTTATTACGGTATATTTTTGGCATTACAGAGATTTGAATTTATAGGAAAAAATGTTCTTAATTGTGAATTATGCTTTTACTTTTGCATTCCTGTAGCTCATGATGTTAACAGTCCTAAGGTCATAAGTTTGATTCCCAAGAAATGCAGTGCCTGATAAAATGTTACAATTTATCTCATTTTTGGTATGGTAAATGGATTGCATGTTCAACATCAATCATACAGTATGCTTTCATAAATCAAAGACCTTTCCCTTGATAATAGTAAGTGGTCACTGGACGGATTTGAGATGCGTGTGAATACCAGGCGTAAAAGACGATATGCTTGGCTGACCATTTGTGACCAGATCACTTGAATGTGTACAATAAGCACATAGATATAGTGAGTGTAGAGTTTAGTATCTGAGCTCAGCTGCTCCATTCATGTGACGCTGGTCCGTTTCCAGGCAGAGGGACTCTTGAGTTGATTTCAAAGGACTAAGGATCAATTGAAAAATAAATGACAGTAAATGAAGATCCCCACCATCCTGTAATCATATCATGAAAAGATTAAATAAAAAATGCCCTCTCCTGTTATGCATTTCATCACAACCACTCGAAATGAATGCAGCTAATATCAACGGTAATGAAAGTTATAAATAGTATGTTAATGATAACTGTGATTATTAATATTGTGGCAGGAACAATAATGGTGACAAAGATGATGATGATAGCACATGTTGACAATTATCACCCTGGTTGTGGCTGTAATTATTTATAATGAAATCTGAGCAGTACATCGCCAAGACTATGTTCATAATTGCATGCTACTTTTACTGTTTCTCCAGTATACTGTGTACAGTATGAACATTTTATACATGAGACACCCATACAACATTGGTCAAAATGTGCAGTATGAAACCAGAATAAGCTGTTTTAAAAAAAAAAATTGTTTGATTAAATGCATTTGGAAAATGCCATACATGTGCATGCACAAAATTACATGTAACAATTTTGTTATGCAGCACATCCAAACACAATTAAGTGATGTAAGCGGAAAAATTGAATGAAAAGCTGTTCATGTAAAAAAAAAAAAAAAATAATAATTGCATAAAGAAAAAAAGCATATTAAGTGATGAAAAACCTTTTCACCATAAAATCAAAAGGAAAAAGTAAGAAATAAAATTTTAGCATAAATTAAATATAAATACAAATATTTAGCATAAAAATAGAAAATATCATGAAAACCTGGTCACATTTCATCCGAAAAATCTAAATAAAAAAATAAAATAAGACTTAACACATTAAAAATGTGGTGATAAAAATGATGCATTTTCCTTGTATTTCCACCAAAATAAAACTTCAGAACACACTAAACTGTGTAAACCTTCTCCCACAATGCAATGTGCATAACTTGTCCTTCATTTACAGTATAACAAACAAAAATGACAGAAGAGACTCACACTTGAAGTCCTTCCAGGTGACGGTCGGCTCTGGTCTGCCCACCGCCAGGCAAAAAAGATTCACGTCATCGCCTTCATTCACCGATTTATCCTGCGAGATGTTCACTATCCGGGCCGGCACTGCAAAAGAGATGTTTTAATTATGCTTAATAATAACAGAGTGAATATATTACATCTTAACTGATGTCAAAAATCAACCATAGTTTAGCCGAATAAATTTGCTGGAGACGGGTTGTTTGTTTCAGGGGTTATAAATGATTCCAATCAGCTGTTTTGGCTTAAATTCCCAAAGCAGAGGGCAATGCATAATGCCGGCCGGATAATGAGCCGGCCCTTGAATTTAAATGGCCTATGATCAGAGCTTTAATGAAGATGGCCACAAATTTGGCCTGCGAGGCATTCTCAAGCAGTCCATTTTTCAGGTTTGTAACAGGACAAAATACTTCTGACGATAAACTTAAAATTAGAACCAAAGCAGATCCATTGCTGTTGGAGGAGTGACTGGGGGGTGTAATTATTTTCGCTCATATCGCACTAAGACTAAAATTGAGGGCACAATGGTATCGAGCAAATACGGTCATCTGTCTGCAAAGCTCTGTGCGGCAGATAAAAGCCTGTGTTTGGCGAGATCGTTCTGGCCTGCCGGTTGGCCAGCAACGTACTCGAGATGCATTTTGAAAATGCTTCCCCTCCTTTTCATACTTCTTCACTTTGATATTTTCAATCTTGTGCTACAGGATGCACCACGCACGGCGCCATATACATAACAATTGACAACTTTCAGCCGGCGGGGTTGGAGTAAAGGGAGGGATGCAGGCAATCCATCAGCGGATCGCTCTGCTGCCAATAAATCACGTCAGGCTGGATCGCAGGACCTCTTACTCATGTTGCGTGTCCCGCTCCGCACCACTGGGCAACTAAAGGCCTTCTGGAAGATTACTGAGCATAGCCACCCCTCTGATCCTGATCACATCTTTGTCAGCCCCTCTTGTTTCTTTGGTACCAGCATTCATTTGTGCGATCGTTTCGTATGAGTTCCATGGCAGGAAGGAGAACATCATGGCACATGTTGACAATTATCACCCTGTTGTGAATATAATTATCAGAGCTGTAAATCACTAAGACTATATTCATAACTGCTTGCTACTCCTACTGTTTCTTTATTATGTATTAATTTGTGTGTGTATTATGTTTTTTTTCTTTATTAAAGAATGCTCTGCAATTTTATGCTTTGGTATCAAATCGGTCATTACATTGTGTAGAATACGACCAGAACACAGAATATTGTTCGATCAAATAAATTTGGAAAATGCTATATATAGATGCACAAATTTACATAATGCATCATGTCCAGATAAAATTAAGTGATGTATGGACAAATCTCATGAAAAACTGGTCACATCTCAACACAAATTCAAAATAAAAACTAGAAATTATATTTGCATAAAAATAAAAACAGTAATTGTGGCTTTATATATTATCTGAATTTGGACTTTATTTCTTGCAATTTTGTTTCTGATTTTTTTCCTCATAGTTTTTAAAATAAATTAATATTTTTATTCAGCAAGAATGCATTAAATTGAGCAAAAGTGACAGTAAAGACATTTAGAATGTTACAGATTTATATATATATATATATTTATCTTTCTGCTCTTTAAACAATCCTAAAAAAAAATCACGGTTTCCAGAAAAAAATTGAAATCAGCATTTTAGAATGATTTCTGAAGGATCATGTGACACTGAAGACTGGAGTAATGATGCTGAAAATTCAGCTGTGCATCACAGCAATAAATTTAATTTTACAATAAATTCAAATAGAAAATATTTATTTAAATATATTACTGATGGAAAACTTTTAAACATCAGTTCATATACAGTATATCTCACAATTCTGACTTTAATTGTCACAATTGTAAGATATAATGTCAGATTTAAATTCGCATTACATGATATAAAGTAGTTTTTGTGAGATATCAAGTCGCATTGTGTGATATGAAGTCAGAATTGCAAACTATATACAGTAGTGTGAACTAAATACATCAGATTTAAAACTGTGAGATTTAAAGTTGGCAACACTGGTTACTGGCAACTTTTTTTTTTTTTCCTACAGGCTTCTATTGAAATTCTGATCACAAAATGTACACACATTTCTGCCAATTACTTATTTTTCTGGACAACTGAAATGGGAGGAAACCTGTTTTAGAAACCATTCATATTTTTAGCCCCTATTGCATGTTTTCTTTATTATTGCAATTATTTTTGTGTTCATTAGTTATTTTTAGACGGCATGCAGATGAACATACCCTGAACGATGAGGTAGACGTGGGCCGTACGGGGCTGGTTTCTGGCCTGGAAGCTGCATGTGTAGGGTCCCTCGTCTGCCACCATCACTCGCTCAATCTTAATGGAGAAGTCGCTGTTGTTGTTGTTCACCAGAGAGACGCGGGAGTCCAGGGACCACTTATCTGTGCCCGTAAATAGGATGTTGGAGCGGTTCAGCCACGCGTTGTGTTTTGAGTGATCGTCTTTGTTTATTTTGAGTATGAGAGGGGGTTGAGATTGAAAAGAACAAGTCTGTGGCAGATACAATTGACTCGTTTGAGAGCATTTATTCAACTTGACGTGAATAAAAACAAGGTTGTGAGGGGCAGACGTGTGTTAACGTTCACAAATGACATTTTCCCCTCTATTTCTATCACTCAAAGCTTTGTTTTTTTATTTCTTTTTAATAAAATAACTTCCAGTGGCAATTATGTACTGTCATTGAATGAGGGCTAGTATTACATTTTACATTTAGCAGATTCACTTTTATGCTTTTATACTTAGAGTGTTTTAGTGTTATAATTTTTTATTTTTTTTTTTTTTTTTTTTTATTTTGTGTGTTTGCTTGGTCCCTGGGAGCCCACAACCTTTTACGCTGCTAACGCAATGCTCTACCACTGAGCCACAGGAACGTATGAAACAGCATGAAACTTTCTGTGTGAATCTTTCTTTCCTAATCGTTAAAAATTGCTCATCAGGTCAAAACATGCAGTATACAACTAGAACACACTGATTTAAAAAGAATTTTGTTTGATGCATTTTTTTTTTTTGCAAAATGCCAGACATAATTTACATGCAGCATGTCCAAATACAAAATAGTAATGTATGTTGGCAAATCTTATGAAAATCTGGTCACATTTCACCACAAAATCATAAAAAAAGAAGAAGAAATAAAGAAATTATATTTTGGATAAATATATATATAAATAAATGACGCCACAATGACACCAAAATGAAACGTTGATCACATTTCACCACAAAATCAAAAGAAATAAATAAGAAATTATATTTTGTTTTGATTATTTAATTTATATTATATATGTAATTTTGAATTTGTATAATTTTGATTTTTAATTATAATATATAAAGTTATTTTTGTTACATTTTTATGTTACATACAATAAAATGTTGGTCACATTTCACCATGAATTCAAAAGACAAAATAAGATTTTATATTTTGCATAAATATTTAGAATATACAAAATCAATAAATATTTAGCATAAATAAATAATTTACACAAACAAAATTGTTTTATTTTTAAGAGTTTTTTTATTTTAATGACAAAAAAGTTGGCCACATTTCACCACAAAATCAAAAGAACAAATTAGAAATTATATTTTTGCATACAGACAAAACAAAGCATATTTTGGATCCACTAACATTTTAAGAGAAGTACTTTAATCACAAATGAGCTTAAAGGTTAAGCGTGTAATTTTTTTTTTTTTTTCTTGTTGATGATAATAAAGGATTGTTGTGGGGTGGTAGTGTTGTTGTTGTTAAATTATTTTTTTTTTACTCAAAGCCTCGTTTTCATTTGTTTTAAATAAAATATTGCATCTATAGAATAACTTCCATAGGCAATTACTATGATGTCATTGAATGAGTGCATGAAACTTTCTGTGTCAATGTTTCTTTGGTAATCGTTACAACTCGCTCATAAGGTCCGGGTCATTAACTAGCTCATTAAGCTGACTAATCAGACCAGTAATGATTGCTTTCAAACTACAGAGTGCCACAAACACACAGTGACTCGACCAGAAAAGCCCAAATTGCCATCTAAAAACGTGGTGTGATGTTTATCAGTGCATAAGTAATCAATATACATACATGAATCCTCTACTATATGTTAAGGAAGAATATATTTAGGACTATTTTCAAAAGGAAGTGCAAATTGTATTTTCAATTCCGTTTTCCATTTGTGGATGCATAAACTGTGACATAATCCAAATGCAATTGCAAATCTTGCATTATCGCAAACGCAGTGAACACAGAACACAGTGACTGCCAAATTTCAAATGAAAAAGCAAAGTCCATTTGCAAATGTATTTTCTATGTCTTATGAGCTATGAGTTTATCATATTGCAATTCCTTTTGAAAATAGTCTGGAATATCCTTCCATAGTATGTCAACTCAAATGTTAATTCAGTTCGCAAGCACATAAGATGGTAATAAAATGGTTAATATTAGAGGGATGGCTTTGAATAAACCAATAAAAAGCTTTTTCTTTGTCACTATGTCTGGCAGGCATGTTCAAATCTTTTTCTGGCACTGTACAGTATGCCATGCGGAGGATGCAGTTTTGCTCTGGAGATCTGCCCTCACAGAAGCTTTTCTCCTTTATCCAAAATATGATTCACGTTTGCTGATGAGTAAACCCCATTTTAAAACATTTAGAGTCATATAAATTATTTGTCATGAAAAATTGCTGGAACATATTTGTTGCCTTGAAGCAACATTGTGTGGGAGTGGAACTATAGAGATATAGAGAATACTACAGTTATCATATGTTTTTATTTAATATTATTTTTTTTTATTTTTTTTTATTTTATTTAAAAAAAATCACCCATTTATTCATATTAATTTATTTTGGTATTTACTTTTTCTCCCAATTCTTAAATATAACTTTACTTATGTATGAAAACTGAATCAAGCATTTTTAAACTTTTTTTTTTCATAATGCATGCAAAAATATCATTCTAGGTTAATTTCAATAATTCAGTGAAAAAGTTAATTATTTTTATTAACATATAACACAGCACTATCACACTGCTTATCAAATGATCATTTATCCATATAAATTATTTAGGTAAATTATTTATAATTAAAAAAAATATATATAAATTATTCTGTATTTACTTAATTTTTCATAGCATGGAAACGGAATAAAACATTTTTAAAACTTGTTTTTCATAAAGCATGGAACAGATGGTTAATTTCAAGGCATATTTCAATATTTATGTCACAAAGTTTATAAAATATCACAGTACTTCTGCACTGCTCATTGCATTGTCCTTTTTTCATATGAATTATTTTTCTGTATTTACTTTACATTTAAAAGTCCTCCCAAATCCCATTTATAACTTTTCTTAAGAATGAAAACAGAATAATTAATTAATAATTAATAATTTAGTGCAAAATGCGTAAAATATCACACTGCTTATTCAAAATTATTCATTTATCCATATTATTTTTCGGTATTTACTTTAAATTAAAAATTACCCAATATAAAGTTTCTTACACATAAAAATGGAATCAAACATTTTTAACCCCTTAACTGTCACCGTCCCACCTGATTGTAATTTTGGCACTCTTTTTTTTGTTGTCCTTTTTCTCTATAAAATCTTTTAGTAATCACCATTATTATATATCATTTGAAAGCTTAGAAGCCCAAGATTCATCCTGTGAAAACCATTTTTTGAAATCGGACATTGCGTTACCATGGAAATGGTACTTTAAAGTCTTATGGCGGTCTCCTCCCCCTTAGTGGGGCAGTGTCTAGTGTCATATTACAAAATGCATTACGGTCTTTTTAGAATCAAAACTTTTTATAATCTTGGCAACAAACATATCATTGGAAGTGTCTGAGTCTCAGGATTCCATATTTGGTGGGTGGTGTTATTTTGAGTATTGAAGTAAAATTGTGACCGAAGAAATCTAGGTAAGAAAAATTCATTAAACAAAATTCAAGCAGAGTTCTGATGGCTCCCAGTGGCTATTTGTGGTATGGACGCCCTAAATAAAATCTCACAGAAACCTCAAATCCTTTTTTCATATCACTTCAAAATTTGGAACATAACTATTTAGACACAAGGCATTAATTTTATACCAATTTTAGAGTTAAAACCTGTTATGTAAAATATTTATAATAAATAAAATAAAAATAAAATTAACTATAGCGCATTTTTATTTACAGTACATTTAAACTTTCTATAACTCTTTGATACATTAATTTTTTGAAAAAATTCCACTTTTTGCCAAAATCTGCTAATTTCTTCTTTTAAAAGAGACCAACCTTAGGTCTATATTCCAAAGTGTTCATAAAATACAACAATTTAAGTTTGGATAGTGCACTTTAATGCCTATTTTAAAAAATGGGGGGTGACAGTTAACATTTTTTTTAATAATGCATGTAATAGAGGGTTAAATATCAGTGTAGGTACATTTCAATTATTTAAAAAGTTTAAATTATCACAGCACTTATTCACAACCCTTTAAACAAAATAATAATAACGAAAACTAAATGTCTGCCATTAGCCACTGGCTATTAAATGATTAAAAATGCATTTTTGTCACATTTTAGTTATAATTACTAAAGTTCTATCATAAAAAATGCTTGATTGCCTGATTATTTTTCCGAAAACTTTAGCTGTTAAGTTTTCAAATTATATTACACTAAAAAAAAAAAATAAATACTAACCAACAGTAGACTTATTGACAACTTGTGCACAGAGGGTTGATTCAGTAACGTAATCGGTTCTCTCTCAAATAAATATGTCTATTTGCTGACTTCAGTGGGGTCTATAAATACATTGATTTCAGTGGTGCAAAGATCAATGTTCACTGGAGAAGAGGCTCTAAACATGTCATTCTGGGTCTCGACTGGATGCTGCGCTTCACTGAGAGTCTATGAGAGCATCATGAGCACCATTAGCACCAAATCACCTGATTTGTTTATTGGACAGTGAGGCTTGCATTGAAGTATTTTCATCCTGAGAAGTCTGAAAGCTTCTCTACACAACCAATGATTGAGTTTCAAAAGGAACGTTGCAAAAACTAGCAGTGATGCGGATGACTGACAGCATTTGAAATTAAAAGCACTCCCGAGTCTGAAGTTAGTTGAAGTCTGTCTCAACACATTCGGGTTAGTGCTCTTGTCTTTTGCCTGCCGGCGTTTGTAAATAATGCAAAAATGCAATTCAGAGATTGGTTAATTTTTTGCATCAAGTATTGCCACTGTTTAGTTTAAGAATAAGCAACACTAAAGACAGCAAAATAAATACACAGATCGAAGAACTAACGTTGCCATATAACAACTGCGCTTCACATGCTTTTGAATCAGACCACATACTGTAACGCCATTGGTCGAGTGATATGCAGGAACCACAGTTGACCTCTAGATGTCACTGTTATGCTCTGCTCTGCTCTGCTCTTTAAATGGAGAAGTCGTGACACATTTAAGGCTTAAATATCACTCACATTCATGTCAGCTTTGACTTTCAGCGTATCAAACTGTGATATCACATCAATTCCCATTCCCGGTGCAGTTGTGTGGAATAATAATATGGTGCTTTTGAGAATATGAACCCCTGACGGCAGGTTCAGGAGTTCAATTGCTGGCTGATAGACTGAAACCAAGTCATTTCTGCCTGGAAACCGACTAACAACAAGACTAGAGAGAGTGAATTAAAATGTTAGAAATGCACCCTCCAGCGAGTGAGCATGAAAGGAGCAGTAGGGCTGGGCAATATGACCGTGTATACTGTGTGTGTGTGTGTGTATATATATATATATATATATATATATATATATATATATATATTGCTATCAGTAGCGGGTCTGCCTTACATTATTTAAACATGACAGCACTGGAAAAACACAGAATATTGTGAAAAAAAGGGGCATGTACCAAACGATTCAAGATGAGGAAGAAAACGGCCAAAAGCTTGGCAGTGTTATTTTAATATTATTTACATGCTCTTTTAGTATTATTATTTATATTTTTTCCAACTTTATTTCTCGTAATGTGTCTTAATGTCTTTATATTTAAAACTTTATTTCTCATAGTTGTGACTTAATTTGTCACAATATGGCACAATATGGTATCTCACAAACACCACTTTATCATAATGACTCTGTTTCTCATAATCGTGGTGTAATTTACCACAATGTATCTCTATATCTCATAATTGAAACTTTGTTTCTCATCGCTGTGACTTAATATCTCACTATGTGTATTTATATCTAACAATTGCCACTTTATGTCTCATAATTGTGACTTAAATTCTAAAGTCTTCATATCTCACAATTTATGCTTTATTTCTCATAACTGTGACCTTTTTTTTTTACAATTGGAACTTTATTTCTCATAATTGTGACCAAATTTCTCACAATTTGTCTTTATATCTTACAATTGCCACTTTATTTCTGACAGTTGTGTCTTATTATCTCACAATGCCTTTATTTCTCACAGCTGTCGGTTTATTTATCAAAGTTGACTTAATTTCTCTCAGTGTATCTTTATATCTCACAACTGTCACTTTATGTCTCTTTGTGTATCATAATTGTGATTTATTATCTCACAATGTGTCTTTAAACAGGTATGTCACAATTGTTGTAATCGAGAGTTTACCTTCCGTAATTGTGACTTTATACCACAACATTGTGACTTTTTAGTTCTTCTTTCACATTTTATCTCACAATTACATGTTTTATTAGGTAATTTGGTGAGTTTTGGGCCAAAACTGCCCCTCCCTACGGATCAACAGATCATTTCAAGAAAGTAAAAGAGTGTTTTTAAATCCATCGGGGAAAGAGCAGTGCAACTGAGACATCCCACTAGAACGACGCTTTCTCCTTCCAGCACGGTAATGTTGTCGGGCAAGTGTCCGAACTCGGCCGCCTGAGCACCAGTGGGTCCTGCCAAAGAAAACGAGAGAGAGACAGTGAGCATACAGCAGTTATTCAAGCAACAGAAGGTCCACTCTGTCCCCGAGTCCCCCGGGCGGCAGGACGCCGGGTACTGAGTACCTCATTGATCCTGGTCAGGCAGGATTTGTTTTTGTGGTTTTGCTTAGTTATTTGCAAGGAGAGAATAATAAGACCGCAAAGCGACAACATGGAGCCATGTCAGCGCTGGACCGGAGTGGTCTTTGATAATTAATTGGCTCGGTCCCCGTGCGCCGCGTGCCCACTTCATGCTCGTCGAACAGAACCCGATACTGAGAAAGACCCCCCAGGAAGAGGATTCGCACGGAGCGGCAGGAGCGTGAAATGAAGCGAAACCCCGCCACTGCAATGGGAACTAGAACCTACACACACACCCCACACACACACAACACACCCACACCCCACACACATGCAACACACAACACTCATAGCGCGTCGCATGATCAGTGTACAAACACATACACGTGCGTTCAATATGCACTAATCAAACTACACACGTGTCGTGATACAACAAACTCTGGGACTCAGAGGAAATTGGGAATTTGCTCGGGCTGTTTTGCATGTGGACCGACCACGTCACATTCCTTCTCAGTTTTCAACGCCATTCTTGTTCTTATCTATGCACTTCAAATACTCTCCAAACTTTCCTCTGCAAAATAGTGATTAGTGTGGCTTCCGCCACTAACTCTTCGTAATTGGGCTCCAGTCATCTAGCCACGTTTAACCGCTGCCAGATGCAGCGGGGGTAGGCACCGTCTTCCAGTCCTGCTCCATAATCCCCTGTCCTTAAATATCTGCTGGCCAATATTGGCTTCAGCCGGCCTTCGAGGTTTAATATATGCGACCACAAGTGCAGTCAAGGAGCACTAAGAAGCACACCCGGAAGGTCTTGTGGTGTATTACGCGAGTGAGCGTTCCGACATGAGTTTTTGTCCGCTGAGCTTAGCGATGTAACGCACAATGCATGCACAGGAACCCGACGGCTTTGCCAAGTGTGATTGGACAGTGGTTTATTGGACAGGGAGGAAGACAAAAGGAGACATGCGGCAATGCGATGGAGAATTTTTGGTGTTTTTTTGGTTTGAGGTGGGGGGAGGGCGGAATTGCACAGAGTAATGAAAAGAAGCGTGGGCTGCATTGTCATTCGTGTCATGGTATCGTACACAAATTGCATAAAGCTACTTTGCATTATCCGCTGAAGTGACCAGCAATGACATTGCTAAATTAAGTTTTCTCGACTTGGCGGTGCACAAGGGCACGGACTGATTTAAATCAGTAATTGCTTAATCATCTTTCATTATTTTTATTTTTTTTATTTTTTTTTTATTTTTAGTGCTTTAGTTCTTGGTTTTGTCTGTGCATTTGGTGTGGGAGTTATTATGGTTTGGTCTGTGCATTTGTGTGCAGCTAGTATGATATCTGCAGTATGCAGAAAATGTAGCTTATAGGCCGGGCACGCAATTTCACTACATGCAATCTATTTTGGTTTATAGGAACAGTTCACCTAAAAATGTAAATTAGCTGAAAATTTACTCACCCCCAGGACATCCAAGATGAAGATGAGTTTGTTTCTTCATCAGATTTGGGGAAATGTAGAATTCCATCACTTGCTCACCAATGGATGCTCTGCAGTGAATGGGTGCCGTCAGAATGAGAGTCCAAACAGCTGATAGTGGTGCAGATTGCTTGTGGATTATTGTGGTGTTTTTATCAGCTGTTTGGACTCTCATTCTGCGGGCACCCATTCACTTGCAGAGCATGCCATGGTGAACAGGGATGAACGCTACATTTCCTCAAATCTGTTCTAATAAAGAAACAAACTCATCTACATCTTGATTGGACTGAGGGTAAGAACATTTTCATGAAAGTCCCCCCCCCCCCAAAAAAAAATATTCCTAAATTGAGAACATTGCATTGTGGGATATATTGCATGCAATTTATATGCATACAGACATTCTGCATACTGCGCACAATATACATACTACAGTACTCAGAAATATATTAGTATGCACTGCAAACAGTCCATGAGTGGCACTTATAAATAAAATGAATGAATTAACTGAAAATATAAAAGTGTTTTTCTTGACTGACAGACATATAAGCCAGAAAAGAAGAACACTGATGGAGACTTTGGGCCTTAGACACACTTTGCATTACATTAAATTGAATAAAATGAATCACAGAAAATATCTCTGGCTCTTATAAATTGAAAAATTGCTCATTTATTCCATCAAGAACACTGCTGTATCTTACAGCGTGACAAATCCAGCATGACCTTCTGTTTGTGTTATGATTTCTTTTTTTTTTAAATCTTCTTCACAGCCCAAAATTAAGACATTTAAATGCAAAATAACCATATCTATTTCTAAGATGACCAAACTCACTAAAATTAAACTCGATGATTTTACTAGCAGCAAAGTACCATACCACATTTTCCATCATAAAAAAAATTAAATAAAAAAAACAGCATGCAATACATAGTTTTCACTGTGCAGGTTGCAGTTATTGGCACGCAAGTATTGCATTCTGAACATTTCTGAAATTCTCTGGCCTAAAAGCACATTTAGTTGCTATGCACTTCAGGATTCTAGGACACCCACATTTTCCTCCCACTCTCAGATGTTGGGAAAAAAAAAGCCAAGGTTCCTTTACTAACTGTTGCTCTTTGTTCCTTGATGTACGAAACAACCTTGTAGACGTCCTGACAAATAACAGCACGGTTCAATGAAACGAGCATTAAACTTAAAGCATTAAGGGTTATTTTTCTCATTTTACTTATTTTTAATTTCCGTTTCTTCTCTTCACACGCACACACACACTGGAATACTTTGCATCAAACAGATGATGCATGCACAAGGTAAAATCCCAATGCATTATGGGGAAGGTTATAAAACAGAGGGGGTTATTCCCTATTCCCTTTTCAATTCTTATCTTCATAGCTCAACTCGGCAGACTCAGAATTTTTAATACCTGGCAGGTTCCGCTCCCCAGCCTAGTCGTTTTTGTTATATCTCTAGCTGGGTCAAACACTCACATGCCGCGTGCGATGCCACAAATACGCTTGATTATGAAGTGCTCCATGCTATTTTTTTGCTGTCATGCTATTTTCGCTCTGTTGTGCAAACCACATTGGTCTTTTCCCAGGGTGTTCCCTGCAGAAATGAGATGACGGACCAGATTTGCTTACTGGGATAAAAGAATATTTGGGGGCAGTGAGGAATCCAACTTACATTAACATAATACAGGCAGAAAAATTAAGTTAAAATCACATTAGCTTGTGGTCTAAGATCTAAAATCACCATAAAAAACGAGGGTGAGCTTAAAAGGTCTGTGTAAATGTACCAGATATGTTCAATGCAGTGTAGCATAAAAAAACTCTATATTTTTAAATATTGTACATGTGAGAGGATATTGTGTGTTGTGTATATTGCATACATCATAGGTTTTTCAATATCTTAGCTGTCAAAACTCAATCTAGATCCCTGCGGACCAGAGGCAGCGCGTGAAAACAGCCGTGAAAGATTCAGTACAAAGTCACCATCTCTCAGAGAACGTCTGTCTGATTGACACACAAAGCAAATGGATCAAAGTTGATGCAGTTTTAGCGTTCATTTTAAGGGTCTATGTCGAAAAGGATTGTAGAATTTTTATTTTTTAAATATACATATAATTTACATAGATACTGTTATTTTAATTAATTAAAAAAAATGTAGTTAAATGTAACAAATACTAACATATTTTTAATGCAACTTTTATATTGCATTTAAAAAAAAGGCAGCTTAATCAATGAAAAAGATAATAATTTGACAGCTATTTATTTTCAAATAAATATATAAAATTATTAATGTAATTAATGTTTAGTTAAATGTAAAAGATAATAAAATATTTTAATGCATCTTTCATATTGCATTTTTTAATATTGCATTTTTTAATATATTATTTTTTTTTTTATTGTATTTTTTTTAATAGTAGTTTTAATCTATTAGATAATCAGTGAGAAAAAATGCTTGAGAGTTTATATTTTTTCCCAAATAATTATATAGTTATATACATATAAGTGTTAATTTAATTCATGTTTACAACATGTAGTTAAATGTAGCAAAAAACAAACTGGTAAATAAATAACATTTAACAATTAATTTAACATTAAAGTTTTTTTGTAACTTAATAATTATTGAAATGTGTGGTTAAATGAAACAATAAATTATTTTTTATGCAACTTTTTGATTTTGCATTTGCCAGTTGTTTTAAATTATTTTTGTGATTTTTGATTTTCCAGTTTTTTTATATCATTTCATTTTAAATGATTTTAGGTTTCCTTGGCATATGTTTGGATGATTTTTATTTTGTTAGCTGTTTGTGGATTTAAAAATTTATTTGGAAAGGTAATGATGTTTTATTTTTTCTTTTTTAAAACATTTTAAATTTTTTGTGAAGAAAATTATGATTGATTGTGCTTTTTTGTGCAACTTTTTAGACTTTGGTTTTTTGATTAGACTGACAGAGGATGATTTTTTTTTTTTTTTTTTTTATTTAGAACAAAATGCAAAATATTGTACTAACATGATAACTTGTGCATAATGCAAAGTGACAATAAAGTGATTAAGGCTATGCCCCGTAGCACTCACACCCATCATTATGAGAACCCCTACATTTGACTTTAGCGATTGGTCCCTAGCACCCTCAAACTGACTGCCTCCTCCCCCCCACACTGGACCCTCATCAATTTGCCTACCGCAGAAACAGGAGCACAGAGGATTGCAGTATGCACAGTGCTGCACTCTGCACTCACACACCTGGACAATAACAACACATATGTAAGGATGTTGTTTGTTGACTTCGGAGCTTTCAGCATTTAAACACCGTCATTCCCTCCAAGCTGACCACAAAACTTGGACACCTGGACATTAACACCTCCCCTCTGCAACTGGATTCATGGACTTTCTGACCAACAGGCCTCAGCATGTTCGGTCAGGCCACACCCACTCCCCACCATCACACCTTAACACCGGAGTACCACAGGGCTGTGTGCTGAGCCCATTCCTCTACTACTTTCTCTCTACACCCACGACTGCAAGCCTGTTGCATGGATCAAACTCCATCATTAGTCTTGCAGATGACACCACGGTGATTGGCCTCATCAGTGACAACGATGAGACTGCCTACAGGGATGAGGTTCAGCACCTGGCCACATGGTGCACTGACAATAAACCTGCTCCTTAACACCAGTAAAAAAAAAAGGAGCTCATTGTGGTGGACTTCAGGAAAGAAGAAAGGAAGCACGCTGGACCCCATCCACATTAACGGTTTTGGGTTGTTGAACGTGTCCCCCCTCCAGCTTCAAGTTCCTGGGAACCACCATCCGGAGGACCTGTCCTGGACCACAAAAAACACCTCCAGCCTGGTCAAGAAGGCCTCAACCACGCCTCTTTCTTCCTCAGAAACACTGAAGAAGAACCACTGTCTTCAGCCATAGTGGTGAACTTTTACCGGTGTGTGCGATTGAGAGCAATCTGAACCACGCTGCATCACAGTCCTGGTATGGGGAACTGCACGGTGGCTGACCGCAAAACACCTGCAGAGGTGGTGTGAAAACTGCCCAACGCATTCACAGGAACAACCCATTTCCCCTGCTATTGAGGACATCCAGAGAAAAACGCTGCTCTACAGTCGATCTCGCAGCATTCTTAAGGACTCCTCTCACCCTGACCTAGACTGTTTAACCTCCTGCCTTCCGGGAGGCGCTCCTTCAGGAGGCCTCCGGACAAGGACCATCAGATCCAGGAACAGCTTTTTTTCCCCTACAGCTGTCTCCTTGCTGAACTCTGCCCTCTGACACCCCCACACCATACACACAGACTCCTCCCCCACTTCATCACTACATCTGACTGATTTACTTTTATTTATTTATTTACAACAAAGCAAAACAGCAAACCTGCTATTACTTGCATACTGTCCTGTTTCATCCAGGAACACTGAATAGACCCATTTGCACACTGAAATATTTTTCTATGCACTTTACTTTCCATTGCAATAGTGTAAATTGTTTCATATGCTTCATAGGTTCTGCCTATAGTGTTTTTATACATTACACTTCACAATTTTCATCTGTATAATATGTTCATACCTAGTACACCTATCGTATATCATGCTGATAGTATTTAAAATCTGTAAATTTTGTCCATAATACTTATCTGTATAGTGTATTGTACATGATGTAGACCTTGTATATTCTGTACTTTACTGCTTATTGCACTTCTGGTTAGATGCTAACTGCGATTTTCCGTTTTTGCCTTGTACCTTACATGTGCAGTGACAATAAAGTTGAATCTAATCTAATCTAATCTAATTTGATTTGAATTTTATGGCAGTATAAAGAAAGAACTAAATAATTTATGAACAAAAGGACTAACTACACTGAAACTGAAAGCCACGATACAAAACTAGATTAAAAAACTAGCAAAGTGTCAACACTACAGCAAGCGTGGAGCCGCAGGAGCCGAAGCAGCATGAAAAGGCAGTTTTCACAGTAGCAGCTACTTTCTCCAGATCATTAACACCATGATGAAGCTCTGGCATTCATTCAGCAGCACTTACATTTCATCTCTTGGTCCAACAACTCAAAGCTCTCTTTAGCTCTGTCCTTCAAAGTTAAATGTCTTCCTAAAGCATCTAGAGACACTAGAGACACTCGCCATCCTTTAACTGTTCACTGGGCCTAAAACAGATGCATCATTTGCTGGGTTCGGAGCTTAGCCTCACGGAGGCTTCAGGGCTGGATTCCCTGAGACCTGTGGGACATTAATTCAAACATGATTTGTACCCCCTTGACTTTTACATGCTCTCATTTGTAATTGCACTTGCTTGTGGCGCAAAGTTATTAACAAAAGCGAGCTGGAGTTCGACGGCGGAGAGCCGCGGCGCCTTTGTACTGCACATCTATTGCTCGCTGCCCTTGATCATCAAATAAACACTGAAACTTTTGAAAGCCAAACCATCACGAATGCTGAGGACTGAGGGAAAATAATAAATGTGTGATCATAACCTGCTGAAAACAGTCTCAGGAGGAAAAGTAGGAAGACATTACTCTATTTCTATAAACCACATGTGAATATCTATTTAGTGAATCATGCAAAATAGAATATAAAAACGTATAAATTTATATAAAAATATGAAGAAATAATTTTACAAATAAAAGGTACTTTATCGCTAGTTTTTTTTATTTATACATCTCTATAAAAGATGTGGATATATCTACTCAGAGCATTGTAATACATAAAATTTACTTATAAAGTTATGATTTTTTTTTTTTTTTTGGTTTTATTTTTATACATAATAAACAGGAATTTTGTGAATTATCCGAAAGAGAATATGTATATTAAAATATATAAATAAATAAACTTTACAAATAAGAAATGACTTCATCTCATTTGAATTTTTTTTATTTTTGTTTAGATGTATACATAATCATAAATAAATATCTATTTAGTAAATCGTCCAATTAAAAAAAAAAAGATTGTATAAAGTATGAAAATGTATATTAAAATAAAGAATACTTTACAAATGAAAGTACATCATCTCATTGATGACATCTTCATTGTTTTTTCTTTTATTAATATAAGATTGGTAATCTAACAGTTTCAATGTTTTGTGAATTTCTGCAGCCACTGAGTTGCAATACTACAGTTGACCACTAGTCATTGATGGAGCATGACAGTCATATGGACAAAGACCACAAGAAAAAAAAAAAAAAATCTGTTAAAGGGAAGACAGTGGATGAAGAAGAGAAGTGGGCGGCACACCACAACCAGTTAAAAGTTTACAGAGGCGCTTCCTTCTGACACCTTGATGATGAAGAGAGGCAGCCCAGAATTATCAGATGGTTGAAGCCGGAGACTGGAGCGGATTAAACATTAACTGGCAGATAGATCCATTTTTTCCACGTCTGATCCCATTAACTCTGGCTGGGCCGCGTGAAGCCCCTGTACGCTCTCAGTCGAGTTCAGATCGCGGCTTCATACCTGCCCTTTGGCCACCTGTCACATCCACAGGATTCAACCACCTGGTCACCGCTTACTCAAGAACAAGACGGATCGCTCAGAATTTCACATGAGTAGAGATTTGAGCTTCCTTATTGAAAAGACCAGCATGTTAGCATCATTAGCCACTTAACTAGCTGAAAGGAACAGTCCAGCCCAAAATTCAGTCTTTATTTACAGCAGAGCGTAACAACTTTCAGTGAAAAATGACAAATAAAGTTCTCATAAGACTTCAGTACAGATGTCATTTTAATTTATTTTCTTGTTCAATGAGTGATAAATGGCAGATATTATAACATTTATACAGTATACAGTCCTTTTTAACTGCTTTCTATGTAAAGTAGTGCTAAATGTCTCTTAAAATATGCAGAAAAAATATGCATATAAATAATAATATAAAAACCAATATTGGCTTTTATGCTTACCAAACCTGCATTTATTTGATTAAAATACAGTAAAAATACAGTAATATTATGAAATATTATTATAATATAAATAAATGCTTTCTATGTAAATATACTGTAAAATGTAATTTACTCCTGTGATCAAAGCAGCATTTTCAGCATCATTACACTTTCAGTGTCACATGATCCTTCACAAATCATTCTAATATGCTGATTTGCTGATAAAATATCATTTATTATTATTATCAGTGTTGTGACAACAGCTGTGTTGTTTCAAGTTTTTGTGGAAATCATCATACATATTTAATTTTTCAAGTTCAAAAGTAAAGCATTTATTTCAGAAATATATATAAAAAATATTAAAATATATTATAAAGTCCTTACTGTAACTTTTGCTGAAAAAGAAAATCTCAAAAAAAAAACCCATCAAAATTACAAATAATGCTATACTGACCCCAAACTTTTGAACAGTTGCACAAACAATAATGTGTAATTATTTATTTATTTATTTTTACTATACATTTAAGCAGCAAAACTACCTTGGTTGACCAGCTAGTGACCACTTAGACCAGCACTGCACAGCATGAACCAGCAAAATTATTTGATACCTGCTGGATCTAAGGGAAACACCTTTGCGGGCTGGTTGTAAAGTATTGGGCAAAAGCGGGCGGAGTGGTGTCATGGACTGAAATTTGTTGTTTAAACGGATTCATTTGAATTCACATCTTAGTTTACATCGCCCTATTGATGGTAGCTGGTGTCATGAGATACAAGATTTGGCTTCGTTTGCATCACAGAATTAAGGGATTTTGTACCTCAGTTTAAACCCCAACACTGCTTTTGTATTGATTACACGTGTAGCCTACCAGCCTATATGGTGCGGAAACCCGCGGCGCAGTAAGCACTGATCTTTCCTACAAAACACGTCACGCAACGTAATGCATGGTCCTGTTACCTGACGCTGATGTCTTCAATCTGTTCATGTAATGTCTGTATACTGTTCAGTTCTCCAGATGCATATTATTTATTGCATAACACGTCACGGAACGTATCTGTTAATGTGATGTCTGTGAAATGTTATGTTCTCGATATGCTTATGCAGAGATCTTTACCATTGAACCTTTCAGCTCTGTCAGCGCAGAGGTCCGCATCCCCCAAGACCTGTCAGTTTTACCCCCATTTCTGTCTTGGATAAAAGCCCAAAACCCAAAGCAGTCCGAGATCAATACAGCAGTTAAACTGTTACCAGGCAGCCTCGCAGAAAACCTCACATGCTCCGGCCCAAAGACAAGACAAAAACCCATCCGCAGCTCAGTTTGACGGATTTGTTGAAAACGGGTTGTGTCAGTTTCAGTTTCAGAAGGGTTGGATTAATGTTAATATTGTAAAGTGTCGTTTAAAGTTTAAAATGGTGCGTACAGAACTGAGTTTCTTTTTGTCAAGGTGCTGAGTGTTGAAAATTGGTTTTTTTGAGGAAGGTTTAGCATTCAAGCTGGTGCTGGCATTTAGATCTTATTTGCCTTTTGTTTAATTTTCTATGCATAAGCGCTGCAGTGTATCACAATGGAACGAGCTTATTAATGACTCCTGAATTTAATGCGCTGAACGCTTCCCAATAATTTGATCTTTTACTGTTTTTTTTTTTTTTTTTTTTTTCTGCACCACTTGGGGGAAAAACTTGGTGGCTAATAGTGTAGGAAACATTAGAGAGAAGTGGCAACCACTTAGAATGAAAATGCATTGTTGTTTATTTTCACTTGGGTTGATTTATTGTCATGTTATGATCGATAGCATATACTGTTATCGGCAGATATTATAATTAGAACTCCTTTAAAAAAAAAAGGTAAGAAAACAAAACACATTAGAGTAAAGTAAATAACATGATAATAAACAGTATGAAAATCTGATTCCTTACATTTCTGTTGTTTGAATTAATAACAGGTAAGAAGTATGAAAATATTATTGTTTAGTTTTTTGTTTTTTGATATATTGCTATCTTATAATCTAAAATCTTAACATATGTCAAAATTACATCGAAAAACCCTGTCACTAAACGTATAGGAGATGCTAGAACGCCCGAATGCATTTGCATGCAGGCGGTTATAGTTATTGAACTGACAGAATGCATTTGCATTCATATTTATTTATTTTATTATTATTATTTTTTTATAACTGATAAAATATAATAAATAGTTTTGTTTATTATAACATTTCACTTTTTTAAACCAGATAAATAATATTTAGTTGCAGAATTTGGTAAGCTTTATTACTATTCCTCATCATCTTTCATTAATAAACCATATATGGTAGAAACTAATGTATGACTTTTGCAATGAATCACGCAGAATAAGATTTGAAAATAACTATTAATCGCGATTAATCGCATCCAAAATAAAAGTTTTTGTGTACATAATATATGTGTGTCCTGTGTATATTTATTATGTTTATATAACTACACACACATCCATGTATACATATGTTATGTTTATATATTAAATATATTTATATATAATATTAAAGTTATCTGATATAAATATAGACACTGGAACCATACACGTAATATATTTATAAACAATATATACTTATGTTGTGGGTCGTTTATATATACCTAAGAAGTAACACAGTTACACACATTTATATAACAGAAAACTTTAGTCTTGGATCAATTTCATTGCAATTATCATTGCTCCGCACTAAAAATCATACAAAATCAACCAACTAACAGTATGAAAGTCATACGTATAACTTGCTGAAATATATACATGTACAATAATAATGCTCTTTACACATTTCTACAATCATTACTGTCCATTTTGAGAAATGCTCTTACATTTCTAATATTACTGTCCTTTGAGTACAAGATGTTTTTCTTGTTGTATTAAACAGTGATGTGTTGTTTTTTATTTAATGTTGTTTGTTATTACGTTTTTAGTATTCCGCATCACTTCCTGTCTCATCTGAAGTAACCAAACACACAGGATATACAGTGTGCATGTCCCAGTGGGTCTTCAGCAACCATCTTCACTTTGACACTGATAAATGAAACTTTCTTTCAGAATTATCTACCTGACACTGACGCGGAGCGTGGCACGCTCATTCCTGAAACGCCATGCTGCAGCGATGCATGTCTGGGACCGGCGCACAGTGGCCATGATCACAGGGGGAGAGAACGTGGGACGGGAACGTGGGCGGAAGCGCCCTGCTCTGGGCATCTGGCACGGTCCTTAAGGAGGAGAGACAGGGAAATGCGAACGGGCCGGAGGTTACGACGTGGGCGCCTGCTCTGTCAGATTCATGAAGTGAGTAGCAGGTTACTGGCATACATTTAACGTCATTAATTGTATCAATTCTAGCGATTATTAATTTATTTCTCTTCGACGTCCGATACCAGATAGAGTCTCTAAAAAACCGGATCTTAAACATGTCCTGGGGGCTTATAATTCGGCACTGGCATGCTAAGAACAAAAACCCCCCGAGTTACTCAGAGAGAAATCAACGACACCTTGCTGTATAGATCGAGAACTCTAGAGTTACTAGCGCGGCAGGTCGGCAGCACTGCTGACATTAGGAGAGCGAGAGCTCTAGGGTTTCTGGGAGCAGCGGCAGTGGCAGCACGCTGACAGACCGTGGTAAGAGAGAGAGAGATATGAAGTAGTGAGAGATTTTGCTATTAATGTTGTGTGGACAAAAGGGACCAGGGGCATTGTTTTTTGAATATAAAAATTCCAAAATTGAATTTTCTCTTCAGTTGACTTCCTTTTTTTACATTTTTCCAACCACAGGACAGCATGCAATCATCTTATTATTTTTTAAGGAGGATAGATTGCTGTAGTGTGCATAGTGTGTCATATTTTGTATGTTCTTGTATGTTGCTTGGATGGTTGCTGTTTTTTGCCTGTTATTTGATTGTATGTATAGGTGAATAATAGTGCTAATATATTCGTAGCTATAAAGGATGCATAGTGTGCATACTATGGTGTTCATTTCTATGTGAATTTTAGCCAGGATGTGTATGTTTTGTAGCCAGGATGTGATGTTTTTTTAAAAAAATGTGCTGTGTGAATGAAAGATATTAGTTTATGTGTGTTATCAGACATGATTTCTAAAGGATATGAGAGATTATTTTAATTGTTAGGAGATACTTTTATGTTTTTTATGAAGTTTATTTTATTATTTCTGTAGTATAGTAAGATGAATTTTCTTTATTAATTAAATGTATATTTAAAAAAAAAATGCTTAGTGCATGCACTGTATCCCACAATGCAATGCTCTTCACTTGACCTTCCATTTCCAAAATGATGAATGAACACGTAGTGACATCAGACATGATTTTCACCCGCAGGACAGCATACTATCACACTACTCTACATATAGTGTATACTAAGCACATTTTCAGCATAAAGAGCCAAGATGTGCAGTTTTTGTCAAAATGTGAATTTAAAAAAAAAATTGCAGTTAAAATAAGAGAGCTCAATGTTTGCAATACTGCATCCCAGAATGCAATGCTCCTCACTTGCTTGTCATTTTTATTTGTATTATTTTTGGTTTTGAATAAAATTGTGGTTTGATTATGAGTTGTCATTGTTTGAGATATTGATATGTACAAAAAATAAAAAAAAAATTTTTTACAGCATTTGTGTGCCATATTAAGCAAGTAGAAAGTAAAGAATAGTATTTCATTAAAAAAGCAGGCCATGCAAAATAAAATGCTCATTCTATATATGGTAGAAGTAGTATGCTAGTATGCTGTTCATCAATGTGATTAATTTTCATTCTACAAGAGTGGCTTGTTTTTACTGCTGATCATGTCATAGAGAGCAGAATAAAGCTCTTGAAGCTAATATTTATTCGAACCCTGAATGTTCAACACTGATCTTCAACATAATTCTCTCCATAAAACTTCAGACACAAGCGCTGCCACTCCAGAAGCCTGTCTGTGCTGTGAGAGTTTCCTGGCTGCCTTCCACACGATGCACGGGGGGGGGGGGGGGGGGGGGGGGGGGGGGGGGGGGGGGGGGGGGTGGTGTTGTTGTTGTTTGCTTCTGCCTTCTGCCGGTTTTGTTTTGCATGGATGAGACGAAAACACTTGGCGTTTGCGACGGCGGCTCAGAGTTAACACAAGCGCCTTCCCTCGATGACTGCTTTTAGCTGAGCAGACTTTCTCAGATGAGCCACCCGCACACCCATTCCTTCCCAAGTGGCCTCATAAGACAGCCGTCAAGAGGCATATTTTTGGTTTTTTGCTTTCGAGGCGAAGGCGCATTAAAGGGCATCGATCACGACTGGGAGAGTGGAGAGCCATTTAATCTGCTTTCAGAGCCTGGCTTAGAGTGGCTGGGCAATTGGGAGATCACAATTTCTACTGCACCCATCTTTCGGACAAGAGACGTATCAATGTCTCGCAGCCTGGATTTACACGCGGGTTATGATGTCATTGCACAGCACGGATGTACATCAGGCTTATGGGCTGTTAATGAAACACAAAAATCTATTAAAATGGTCCTGAAATGGAGAATCAAAATATATAGAAGATTCTGTACAATAAAAAACATACTGCGAGTTACAAAATTCAAAACTCCCCATTTAAAATATACATTACTCGGGAGTATTGTGATGCATTTCATCATGACCTGTGATCAGTGTAATATGTAAAAGCTCAAGTACAGACATTCTTTGCCACAAAGTGGTTTAACGGGGTCCTATTATGCTTTTTTACTTTTTAAACTTTAGTTAATGTGAAATGTTACTGTTTGGGAATAAGAAAGATCTGCTACATCTGCAAGGTTACAAAGCTCAAAGTCCACTCCAAAGAGAGCTACAGAGCGCTTCTTCCAGATATTATGACATCACAATGTCACTCATTTAAATAATCCCCGCTCATGGAATACTCGTAAGGGTGTGTGGCTTGGTTGAGCTGTGCTAGAGAAGACTAAGAAGAATAGTTGCTTTAATAGTGTGTTGGCACCATGGCGAAGAGATGCTGTTTTTTCCACCTCAGTTCCAAAAACCCTTTGTTTGGCCTTAGAAAGGAAGACGAGCTTATTGTTAACACTGTTCCTGAACATGATAACCTTAGCGCTTATCTGTGTGTTGCACATTTTATGGAGGACACCATTGTTATTATTTACAGCTGAGCAGAAGAAACTGGTGGTTATGGTAAGGGGCGTGTCATTTCCAGAACATGCTCTTAGCGGTCCGGCAATCACAACGCAATGGGCCAGCTAACCAATCAGAGCACATTTCGTGTTTCAGAAGGAGAGGCTTCATCGAACCTGGAACTAAACAGGATGTTTGAAACAATCAAGCATGAAAACCTATTCTGGAACACCAAAAAATAAAACAAGACTTTCTTCAAAAAGGCATAATAGGACCCCTTAAATGCTGTTTATGCATTAATAATCCAAGCCAGTGACTGAATGCTAAACTACACACTGTGTGAAAACTGTGATTATTTTATATACAGAAAGCAAAGATCTCTTTATAATCGCTGGAGCATCAATTCAAGTTCAGTGTAAATCAATCAATGATTTCATTTCAGCATTTTTGTGAAAACTCCTGTTGTAATAAATGACAGTTCCCACTGCTCAACGAGTTTCTTATTTACACCGTGTTTTCATTGTGAAAGTTATGAGTTATGAGTTCATTTTTTGTAGCATTGCATCACATGCTCGGTAGACGTGACTGTGTTCACTCTTCACCATTAGTTCATCTTGGTTGGCTGTTACAGTAAAAACGGAGTAAAAGTCTAAGACAGTTCCATATACAATGCTCATTTCACATGCAATGATGTTAGCCAATCACAGCAGTGGGCGTTTCTATTGAGCCTCACAGCAGACACACCCCTTCCAACAGAGCGTTCAAATCAGATGATAAATTAGAAAGGTAGAAAATCACTATTTCTAGCTGAATTATGACTGTTTTTGAGAAAAAAGCAAATGTACTTGGATTGTAAGTGCACCTCAGGAAACCTCATATAATAATAAAGAAATGCTTTTCATGACTCCTTTAAAACACCTAAAAGACTAAACTCAACAAATAATGGATTGTGTTTAATTATGTGCATGGGATTTTGTCCTCACCACATTATACAATAGCTTGCGGCAGGATGGATCTAAAGCACAGGAACTGTGTCCAATTGTCAAGCAGGAGTTGCAATTTAGTTATTGTATTTCATGCACTTCAATTTGTCATTTTTCATGTTTTGCTGAATTGTCGTTGCGGTTATCAATGGAGAAAATCACATTAGTAAGCTCTCTAGTTTGTTATCCATTTGAGTGAAATCACAAAATAAAATGCAAACAAATCAGAAACCATAAAAAAACAAACGCTGATCAAAACTGTATTTCTGGATGGCAGATTTCATCGTTTTTATAGCACATATAATATGCTGCATCCTTTCAGAAATCAAAGAGATAAATTTGAATAAAAGCATAAATGCAAACTTTGTATGTTCAGTAAATCACCTTTACTGTTAATTTATATTTAATCAGTGGTTCAACCGATTAGTATTTTGCAGACCCATCTATTAAAAGTTTAACGAGGCAAACACATAAACCTCATGAGCTGTATTTACAAGTGTTAGATTTATGTGCACATAATATTTGAACTTTACATTTGCATAAAGACCTCAAACTCTTTTGATGACAACTTTCTCACAAAAGTGTGTTCCTGTGATTCATTTACTTTCATCTAGTTCTTTTGACTTTATTCTTGGTGTTGTGATCAATTCCTTTTTTTGCATTTTTATTAAATTTGGTGTTTTTTTAAATAGCACCCTTGGTGTTAAATAGACCTTTTTGGATTTAATAATTATTATTGAGTAAATCTGTAATTAATGAGGTTCATTTATCACACTTAAAACGGAAGGTCAAGTTGAGTGCATTGCATTGCAGGATATAGTATTTAATGCAGTTTGCTTTATTTTGGTATATCTAGTAAATGATTGTGTATCACACTTAAAACGGAAGGTCAAGTTATTACACATATGGACATATATATATATATATATAATATATTATTATATATATATATATATATAATATATATATATATATATATATATGATATATATAAGCAGATTTTGTTCTAAACACAAATATATAACATTCCAGTGCTACTATCAAACTGCATGATGGTAAATCACAAAACACTCACCCAAACTCGTTTTGCACATTTTTACTGATTGGCCAAATTATCCAGCCAATTATATAATAAATGCCATGAATGCAATGCATGCTGTGTAATGTGCAGAGCTGTGGTTTGTTATTATTATTGTGGTGATTTATTTGTTTTTTTTGTTTTGGATCTAAGCATCAGAAAATAAAGTTTTGAAGTAACTATAGAAGATTAAAAAACAAAACAAAAAAAAGAAAAAACAAGGAAGAAGTGCTAATAAATGATGAATTGCTTATTTAATTATGCATGGCTTATTTTGTTATATATGAGGATGATTTGTTTCTTATCAGACTAATTTATTTCATCAGTCTGAAATGTGCAATATTAGAGGATGTTTGATGAAGTCCTGCTCTAAAAATGTCAATTCATTTTCTATTGGAGTTGAGCAGGATTGTGGGAACAGCTTGCACCAAGAAATGGCCAACTTCATGCATAGATGCAAATGAAAAGTATGTTTACCAAAACTGTTTTAACTGACTGCTCAATCGGATGTCTGAAATGATAAAAAAATAAATGCATGGAAAATGAATTGTTATTATTATTTTTTTTTTTTTATTTTGCAATTTGGATTTATGATGTTTTGAGTTGTGATAATATTATTTTCTTGTTTTTTTTTTTTATTTTTTTTCTTGTGCATTTCAGCAATTCTAATCGTGCTCTGATGTCATGGCAGTCAGTGCATGTCTTGTTTTCTGTCTGCTGTGCAGGAGAATCAACACTCAGCATTTGATACCCCGTTTCCTATTATTGTGATTCTTGTAAATACATTTATGCATTACAACTGTGAAAAAACACGCTTTTTGACAAATAAAAATTTAAAGGTAGTTACTTGGAAACCAGGAATTTTTTTTTTAAAAATTAAATTAAAAATATTGTGATAATATTTTTGTCCATATTACCCAGCACTAGTGTAAATAAAAGCCTATGCAATCATGTAATCCATAAAAATGGATAAAAAAAACAAACGTGGACGAAAACATTTTAAATTTATGCTACAGTAAACATATGCTGCAAACAGTAAAGCTCAATGAGATATATTTTTAAAGACACATTCATACTGTATACCAAAATATATTTTAAAATGTATTTCAGTGGCAATAAAGAAAATATGTTTCTGATCTTACAGTAGATAATATTTAGGTTAAATGCAAAAGAGGATAATTTACTAGAGATCAAAACTAGATTGAGTTTTTTTTTCAAATGCTTTTAAAATATATATTTATATATTTTTAAATATATTAATAAATATATTGGAAGAAAATCTATTTTGTGTATATATATTTTGAAACATTTTAGCAAATGCATTTTGTACATTTTGAAATATATTTACAAATATATAAGGAAATATATTTTTGCTGTATGGGTATAAACAGTTTAAAATGTAATGTAATTACAAGTACTTTTGAAATGTGATTATGTAACTCAAATTACATATACTGTAACCAGTAACTCAGTTACATATAATCAGTACCCTGCACTGGCAGCCATTATCTTTGCAAGTGTTTGGCAAACAAATTCTGGAGGATAAATGATAAATCACATCTTGAGAAGACTGAAATCAGATCTGTTCTTTTGCACTGTTGCAAGTCAGAAGTTGGAAATTCTGACTTTCTGAAAGGAATAAACCAGCAGGATTCTCTTTTAGTCGAGAGCCTGTTTTATTTCTGGCCTCTTTACTTTTTAATTCTCCATTTTCATGTGTCTAAATGGCAATTCCTTGAGACTCGAGCATGCTTTTAGAAGTGTCAAGTGCCCAGAAGCTCCTCAAGCATGCGTCATGCGGTTAAAGTGGGTTTTAAAAATAAATGAACAACAGACGATGTTGTGATTTATTTCAGTGTTGGCTCGAGGCAGAGGAGCTAATGTGACCGTTCTGTCATACATCAGTTGGTACTTCATCGGAAATATCTCTAAAGATTTAAGGGAGGTCGGATTAACTTGCCATCTGACAGCTCCAATTAAACTCTGATATTACGAGCCCGAGGGCCGCCTGCGAGCGTTTAATCAATTCTTAAGTCCAACATGACTCTCTCACACCCAAATCTTCTCGACTTCTGCAAGGGCCATGTCCATATCGCCCTTGTGCTGTGCTGTAGTGTGAGTGTCTGATGTTAATAGCTGCTAGTGAGAGCTGTGGGCAAGAGAGACCATGTCTGCTCTTCCTTCTCTTCTGGTAATGACAAATCCGACTGCTTCTTTCACACACTATATTCATAATGCAATACAAAACTTAATACTTGTTAAATATTGCTGTGTTTACTCTGTAGTACTCACTCACAACACTCGCACTCTTTTTGCTACTGTTGAGAGACTGACAAACCCCCCAAGTCAGATTCCAAGTGAAATGCTCTCTGACAGCAAATGCAATGAGTTTGCTTCCTTCTTTTCTGAGAAGGTCAATAATATCAGAAAGGCGATTGGCACATTCTCAAGTTATGCAGAGGTCAGACAGACTCGACCGCAATTTCAAAAGTTACTATGTCTGTTTCTGAAGCAATTGATAGCAAAATTTTGGAAGAAATAGTACAGCACCTTAAATCGTCAACCTGCTATCTTGACACACTTCTCTCATCTTTTTTCAAAAGTGAAACACCTCACTTCTTTCTGGGACTTTTCCAAACTCCCTGAAAACTGCAGTTGTTAAGCCCCTTCTGAAAAAGAGCAATCTTGATAACAGGTAAAATATAGGAAATCATTAGTCTAAGTGGAGGCCATGACATGCGGAGTCCCACAAGGCTCAATTCTTGCACCGCTCTTGTTTAACTTGTAGGGTCGTGGCCTAGTGGTTAGAGAGTTTGACTCCTAACCCTAAGGTTGTGTTTAAATGCAGAGCATGAATTCTGAGTATGGGTCACCATACCGTGCTGTATGTCATGTCATGTCACGTCACTCACTCACTCACTTTGATATGCCCCCCCCCCCAGGTCAAATAATGAGAAAGAACCAAATTGCCTATCGCAGCTATGCTGATGACACCCAGATCTACCTAGCCTTATCACCAAATGACTACATCCTCATTGACTCTCTCTGCCAGTGCATTGATGAAATTAACAGTTGGATGTACCAGAAATTTCATCAGTTAAACAAGAAGAAAACTGAAGTCATTGCATTTGGAAACAAAGATGAAGTTCTCAAGGTGAATGCATACCTTGACTCTAGGGGTCTAACAAATAAAAATCAAGTCAGGAATCTTGGTGTGATTCTGGAGACAGACCTTTCAGTTTCAGTAGTCATGTCAAAGCAGTAACTAAATCAGCATACTATCATCTAAAAAACATTAAAATTAGATGTTTTGTTTCCAGTCAAGTCTTGGAGAAACTTGTTCATGCCTTTATCACCAGCAGGGTGGACTATTGTAATGGTCTCCTCACTGGCCTTCACAAGAAGACCATTAGACAGCTGCAGCTAATCCAGAACGCTGCTGCCAGGATTCTGACTAGAACCAGAAAATCTGAGCATATCACGCCAGTCCTCAGTTCCTTACACTAGCTTCCAGTTATATTTAGGATTGATTTTAAAGTAATTACAAATTTATAAATCACTCAATGGGCTAGGACCTCAAAAAACATTGCAGATATGCTCACTGAATATAAGCCTAACAGACAACTCAGATCATTAGGATCGAGTCAGTTAGAAATACCAAGGGGGGTTCACACAAAACAAGGGGAGTCTGCTTTTAATTATTATGCCGCCCGCAGTTGGAATCCGCTTGTGCTAAAACATTAGCCACATTTAAAACCAGATTCAAAACTCATCTGTTTAGCTGTGCATTTATTGAATGAGCACTGTGCAATGTCCAAACTGATTGCACTGAATTTGATATATAATAATTTTCTATTTTTAACTGTTTTAAATACATTTTTAAATCACTTTTAAAGTTTTTAAATTGCTTGTTTTATTGCTGTGATTATTTTTTTATGATTATTTTACTTCCTTTTATGTAAAGCACTTTAAATTACCATTGTGTATGGAATGTGCTATATAAATAAACTTGCCTTGCCTTGCCTTACTGGGGAAGAATGTGCTTCTAACTAAATTCTACCTACAGTACATACAATTTTTTTATGTTTTTGAAAGAAGACTACTCTGCTCACCAAGGTTGCATTTATTTGAGCAAAAATACAGTAAAAATAGTCAAGTTGTGAATATTATTACAATTTCAAAGAAGTGATTTGTATATTAATATGTTGTAAAATGTAATTTATTCCTGTATTTTTGATCAAATTAATGCAGCACTGGTGAGCAGAAGAGACTTCTATCAAAAACTTGAGAGAAGAAAAAAAACACAATTATTCCAAACTTTTCACCAGTACATATCTTTACATACATTTCACTGCAGTATCCAGCTGGAGAGAACAGTATTGGCAGTAACACAACAACCACCTTCATTCATTTTCACAAATATTATAATTACAGGGCAGATTATTGATTAATAACAACTTATTTCCTTGCACAATGCACAATCCTTATTTCACAATACTTATATTACAGTGCATGATTTGTAAACGAGCACATTTTGCATCACATAGCCAGCAACACATACAACATATACAGAAAACTTGTCATAACATAATTTTGTTAAAGCATGTTTTCTGGCATCCCGGCGTGTCACATTACACGCTCTAGCACGCTCTAATAAAGCCATATGCAGGCACAAACTGCTGTTTATTATAGGTTTTCGATTAAGTTACATTAATTATGGTGCTTATTGTAATTTCATATGTCCCAGTTGAGTTTGTTGCTCCCACCCTGATCAATGTTCAGGCCATGTAACAGTAATGTCCTCAGCACTTTGACTGAAAATACCACTGTGACAAATATTGATTTGGTCAGACATAATGCCTACATTACAGCTGTGCGCCTAAAGCACATACAGATGTGTCTCATGTGTCTTAACGTAAACAAGAATCAACTTCTACAGCAGAAATTATTCAGCTCATAACAATATAAAAGTAAATTGGATTATAAATTCAATCTGCATTCACAGCACTCAGCAAACAACACTAAGTCTTTTACATCTCTTTGCAGAAAACGGTTTTGCATTTAATAAAATGCTATTAAATTAAACTTGAATCCACTTCTGCACTGAAACATGGATATTGAATGGGAAAAAATATAGGATAAGGCTTGGTTTTATTCACTGCAAATGCATGGGATTGTGAAAGTGGTCTCAATATGACCATGTAACTAAAATGAGAAAAACTGATGACGTCAGCTAAAAAGAAAAATTTAGGAAAAAAAAGAGAAAATATATGAAGATAAACATTTGGATTTTCAAGAGCATGATCACGCATAATAAGACCAGGATTGTGTATTTTAGACTTAAAAGGATTTATTCTTATTTATTTTTCATTTTTTTGTATAGTTTCTAAGTTTTAGTTTTTAGTTTTAGTAAAGCAGACCGGTTTTGTGAACCAGTGTTATTTTAGTATTATAGTTTTAGTTAATTAGATTAGAAAATTAGATTTAATTTTTATATTTTCTGTTTTTATTTTAATTTGTTTATTTTAAATGTTATGTTTAATTTTATATTTTTAATTTTACGTTTTTTTTTTTTTTAAATAAATAAATATATAGTTTTTTATGAAATATGTCTACATAGTTTTTATTACTACATTTTTTTTTTTTTTTTTTTTTTACCAACTAAACTGGACCGGTTTTGTGAACCAGTGATATTTTAGTAGCACAGTTTTGTAATATATACAATTAGATTTAATTTTTATATTTTCTGATTTTATTTTAATTTTAAATATTCCAATTTCATGCTGTTAAAACTGTCAAGTCTACATTTATTTCTGTTGTTTATTTGTTTTAATTTATGCTATTCTGTGGGCAAAAATTGGTGAAATTCTGATAGCTTGTAATTTAATTATTTTTTAACAGTATAGCAGATACTTACATAAAATTAAATACATTTCAGTTGTCACACAATATCTCCCAATAATATGTTTTAGTAAGATGATATTTAAATGATCAAAACATATAATGCAATGCAACAATGACTGAGAGATGAACAAATAATCATTATCAACATGTTTTTTCTAAAAAATGATTCACAGATAATCATGTAAACCTACATTGCTTCAGCCAAGTAAGTGTTCATCTTGAAATATGAAAGTTATTCTTATGTTTACTTGATAAAAATCAGTAAAGAATTCACAGCAAAAAGACACGTGAAGCACGAGATGAAGGTAGACGTCTGTACAATTAAACTAAAAGGTCCTTTACTTGTTAAAAAAAGGATAAACTATCAATCAAACGACAGAAGGCATGATGTAATAGATTATGTGCAACAGGTTTTTAAGCAAAGTTTTGATCATATTTGGGAATCTGCACCATGATCTGAAGGTCTGAAATGATAAAACATGTATACCTTGAGTCATTTCCGATAAAAGCATCTGCGAGATGCATAAATGTCAGTGTAAAAGTGACACAGTGACTCTGCTCACATGATCAGAAGTGGGCGCTCCTCTCATCCGCTCGCTGAACTCTCGCCTGATCTTCTGCTGCTAATTCTCCAGCTTATCTGAGCACAGGAGTTCCCTCGGTGCTTCACAGTTCAGCCCCCCAGAGAGAGAGAGAGAGATAGAGAGACGGACCCCCTGGGCCAGACATAAAGACCGACAGGAACTGTGTGATGGAGATTTTGTAGCGATGTGTCACACAAAGCCAGATCTTTAGTCAGAGTCTGACAGGCTCAAAGACAGCGCTGAAGATCCGTCACACAGATCTCACGGCTCCTTTCTCACCGCCTCGTCTTCCTCCTCCATTCCTCCCATTTCTTTGTCTCTGTCCTTCTCGCCTTCGGGCCGTTAATGAAGTTCGCTAATGAAAAGTTGCACTTAAATGAATGGCTCGCTCGGAAATTTCAACCCTCGTCGGTAGGAGTTTCTTTCTTCCATGGAACACAAAAGGAAAAGTTTTGAATGTAATTACAAGGAAAAAGGGACAAAAGCTCTATAAAAGTGGTCCATATGACTCACAGACTGTATTAAACACAAAATAAAAGACATGCAATAGTTTAATTTGAGGAACAGACCCAAATTTAAGTCATAATCCACAACTTCTCTTAAGCTTATTCATTCAGACCGGTTCTGTGATCCAGTGTAATGATTGTATTATAAGTTTTGTTAATGTTTTTCATAAAATTTTAGTTTTATATTTCTGTTTTAATTTTTATTCATTTTTAATTGTAATTAAATGTAATTTTTAGAAATGTTTTTTTTTGTCTTTTTTAAATATGTCTATATATATTTTTTATTATGTTTTAGTTTTAATAACTTTAGTAAATCAACTTAATTTAGGTTTATTTTTTATTTTATGTTTAATTAAATTTTTTATATCTTGTTTTATTACGTTTTAATTTCTAGTTTTTGTTATTTTAGTAAATCAACTTGAACAAAGGAAGACCCGTTTTGTGAACCAGAGCTATTTTAGTAGTTTAGTAGTTTTTGTTAATATTTAAATTTTTATTTTATTTTTAAGTTCGTTTTATTTTCATTTATTTTTATGTTTACATTTTTTTTAATTGTACTGTTTTATTAAAAATGTATTTAATTATTAAATATGTCTATATCATTTTTACTATTTTTTTTAGTTTTGTTTTGTTTTTAGTTTTAGTAATTTAAACTGGACCAGTTTTGTGAACCAGTGCTAGTATTATAGTATTGCAATATTTGAAATTAAATTGTATTTTTTATATTTTCTTATTTTATTTTATTCAAATGTTCTTTTGTATTTTTTTTAAATATTATGTTAATAAATAGTATTATATTTCTAAAAAAAAAAAAAAAAAAAAAAAAAGTTTTTGATTTTAGTTTTAGTTTTTAACTAAACTAAAATGAGAAATGTTGTCCTGGCAGCTAGCTGAAATAAAATAAGTTTACATTATTTAAATATTTTATTTTATTTAATATTGATTTAATTTGAATTAACAATAATAACCCTGTAGTGAACTGGATCTATAAATCTAACATGTAGCATGTAGAAAATGATTTTACTTTAATCTAGTGTACTGTGTTAATATGATGGAATTTTCTGGATTGATATTTCATTGCATTGTTTTGTGTTTTAAGGTTAAGGAGAATATCCATAAACATAGACAGATACTGGACCAAACAGATTTTTTTCCACGGTTCGACCAGCTGACAAGTGCACAAAACTGCCCTAAAACCAACAAACCAGACGAGCAAAGCATCTCAGGCAGGTTTCAGCTTTATTTTTGAACTCTATGAGACTGGCACAAGCAGCCATCGAATCATCAAAGCAGTAAAGAGAAGCTCCAGCCATCGCTGCTCTTTCAAACCTTGAGCCAAGCTGCGCACCGAAATCAAATTGACCGTTCTGCAATTCCATTATCCCACACACACACCTCCATCTGCTTCTCCCTCCTGACCATTTCCTGGCCTTTGTCAGGCCCTTGTGCCCATTCTTAGCCCTTTATCCTGTTACTCTAGTTAATTGCAAAGTGCTGTTCGGCTCTCTGCTGTCTAAAAACAGGCCTCCCAGAGGATGTCCCACAGTTACAGGAACCATCAAGAGTTTCTTTTTACACCCTTGCTCTCCACCTCCATTTTTCATATTCATTTCAAAACACATTTCTAAAATTTCATGCCTCTTTGCATCCGCTCCTGGCATTCAGCGAGCAGAATGAGTCCAGGTGGGAGTCTCCTCCGTCGGCCCACCCATAAACCGCCCGCAGTCCATCTGCACACAAAACTCAAAGGCACTTGGGAAAATTGCAAGCCCTAATCAAATTACCCGACAGCAACGGCGCTTCCGGTGGACGTGGTGCACAGGTTATTTTAAAGAAAATTGTGCAATAAAATCATGCTTAAAGGATAAAATGATGAAGAACTAGTGAGGTTTTTAAGTTTCAAATCTGTATTACTTTTAGACTGACAGAAATTTTTAAGTCTACTCACATTTTACAGCTTTTTAATTTTTTTGCTATATTATTAAAAATAAAGTTTATTATTATTATTATTATTATTATTATTTAGTATTTTTCTATAGCTGTCTACAATCATAAATTATTATAATAAGAAAATTATGCACTTGAATTGCATAATAAATTATGCATGGATCATTTTAATTCAATATTTTTTAACATGAACTAAAAACCCTTTATGTGATGCATAATTTTCAGGCATACTTAAATGAAACAGCTAAGATTTCTGCATTCAAAAAGTCATGGCATGGTTTATTATCTATCTACTTCTTTTTGATTTTATTTACATAATCATATTTTCAAAATGCATTTCTTCAATTTGCTTAGAAGTTTTAGTTGTTATAGTATTTCAACTTAAACTAAACTGGACTGGTTTTGTAAACCAGTGTTATTTTGGTATTATAGTTTTTATTTATTTATTTATTTTACAGTATTTTGAATGACATTTTATTGTTTTCATTTTAATTTTAGTTTATTTTAATTTAGTTTTGTATAATTTATAATATTTATAAAAATGTATAATTGTTTAATTTAATTTTATTTTTTTTGTTTCATTTTTAATCTCTATATAACTTTTATTATTTTAGTTTGTTATTTTAGTAATTCAACTTAAACTACAGTAAACTAAAATGAGAACTGCTGAAATAAAATAATTGAAAAAATAATGAAAATATTTTATTTCATTAAATACTTTGCATATTTCAAGTAATTCGTTTTTTTCAATTGGTTTTAGTTGTAATTAATGCCTTAATGCTAAAAAACAATGGCATTAGGCATCACAGATGAACTCTGTGTAATGCATATGTTAAGACTGCTATATATAAAATACAACCACAAAAATATCACATGACAGACTTAAAATATAATGCATGCATTTTATAGGATACACATATGGCTTCTCTGAGCTGTTTTGAAGCTTGACAGCAAAAGCCACTATCCACTTTTATTGAACCACTTCAAATCTCCTTGAGTCTTCAACAAAAGAACCAAAGTCATGCAGACCTGGAATGACACGAGTTAGAGTGTAAATGATAAAACCATTTTTTTTTTTTTTTTTGGTGAACTATGCCTTTAAGGCATTGAGCAACCATCATTGCAGCGTTTGTGGGCTTCTTTGCCAATCTGCATGCTTTAAATTATTGATCAGGCCTTGAGAACTGCAGACTTTAGTCTCTTTACACTTCTGTTCTCCCCATATTCCACAAATCCTCTCTGTCTCCTCATGCTATATCTATTCTCCGTTCTCAAAAACACTTCCTTTTGTCTTGTTCCTTTTAATCCTGTTCTAGCTTTCATTTTCGAAAGTCCTCTTCATGTACCATTAGAAGCAGACAGGCTTTATTTTCCACTAGTATTGTCTCCTTCATGTACAGCTGCATATCACAGTGTTTTTCTTTAAATAACGCTGTACAATAGCTTGTCGATACCGCTCCACCTGTCTAAGACGCTTGCCGTTTTTTTCATGACAACATAATCCCACCACAGTGTTGTCTGTGATTTATGAAGCTCAGCAAAAAAGGATGCTGCAATGCCTCCCTCCTCTCTTTCCGGAGCGCTCGCGCACACACACACACACACACACACACACACACACACACACACACACACACACACACACACACACACACACACACACACACACACACACACATAGACATTGATGTGTTTCAGAGACTGGACAAAGCACTATATGGGGCAAAGGAAGGACCATGTCACCTGAGCCCTTTAGAGATTTCTCTGTGTTCACCCATTGCACCAGAGCACTGCAGTGTGCATTACTCATATATGCACATAAACACACACACATACTTTCATGCACAGGATTTTTCCTGACGTATGTGTGCATTCATGCACTGAGCTCCTGTAAAATCATTATGAAGCAGTCACCCGTACGCAAATGTCTGGTTTGGAGCATATCATATTAATGTCAAATCTTTAGTTTAAGCCCAGTGTGTTTCTGAACACCTAATTCTGGTTTATTTGGTTTGCATTAATTTAAATAACTTTTTTTTTTTTCGCTGCAGATTTTTACATTTACATCTTCAGGAGAGGTTTCTGCATCACTAGCATAGCCAAATACAATTGCAAAAATAATGAAGCAGGTATCCCGATCAATTCTGACCAAAATCACAACATTGGTTTAGCCAGTTCTGCATTTCAATCTAAAACTAAAAACATAAATAAACATTTTTTGATGAAAAAGTTAACTGAAATAAAATATTAAAAACCTTATGACTTAAAAACATTGATATGTTTCATTTGGATTTAGTTTAACCTGAGGTATAAACTAAAAATAAACTTAGAAATGAAAAAAATAAAACTATATAGACATATTTAAAAAATAAATAAAGATAAAAGCACACAAATTATAAAAATCATGCACTCAAAAAGTAATTTATATATATGATTGATTGATTGATTGATTGAACTGTAATGCTCTTTGCCAACATCAGGTATCGTGATCTGCAGTATCTCTAATACTAAAAGATACTGGCTATTTAAAAAAAAAAAAGAAAAATAAATAAAGACATGACCTTTGGTTTCAATAGGAAACAAGTCAACAAAAGGACAGAAAAGTCACATAAAATAAGCATAATCTTTTAAATAAGCATAAACTGACTTGAGAATGAATTACATCTCAATGGTAATCGTCACAGAGAATCATAACGCTAAAATGCTTTACAAACACACTAAAAATTTTATCTGTAAATAACTAAAGACTTTTTCGAGAAGGATAGAGTCAAATTGCCTGCAATTAAATTTTAATAAAGGCATAATTTCCCTTTCCGAATGCAGTTAAATGGGAGAAGAGAGATACTGATGGAGCGAGTTAATGAGAAGAAGAAAAAGAATAATGGAAATGATGGATTGGAGCTCTAAATCAGGCTGATCGCAAATCAGCAGCTTCTATTAAAACTTGATCAATCAATTCATGCTTGACGAACCCACAGAGTGTGAAGAGTTACAGCCCGAAAAGAGCGACCTGTACGAGCAAACCTGGAGATCTGGGATGGTGCGTTTCATTTCTCAGTAAATTCACTGACTGTCAGACAATCATCAGTTCCTCAGCCCTTCGCTTGAAGGTTAATTATTCATGAAATCACTGTACTTAAAGCAATAGTTTACCCAAAAATTAAAACTATGTCTACATATTCATATCCTTCCAAACCCTTTTAACTTCGTTCTAATTTCTTATTTTGTATTCTACAGAAAAATGAGTGAATAAAGTCAGAATGTTCATTTTTGAGTGAGCTACTCCTTTAAAGCAATTTTCCTGATTGTCTGTCTTAGATAAATCACTGTAATATTCATGAAAGGAGTTTCATCAGCGTTAAACCATGTAGACACGTCTTGATTCATCTCGGCTGAGCTGTGGGCCGCTTATCTGCGGGTATCAGCTGCTCTTGTAATCACTTCTGCGTTCTGGACCAAAACCTAGAGCTGCCTACAAAGACTGCACTTTAAGACAACATAAGCACACTACAGACACTTCATGACCAAATTTGAAGAAAGTACTGAGTTTATCTTTTGAAAAAGCAGGGATGTGCCAAAATTCAGAACTGACGAATTGGCCACACCAAAGGAATTTGAATTAAAGGGGTCATATGATGCTATTTCAATTTTTCCTTTCTCTTTGGAGTGGTACAAGCTCTTGGTGTATAAAGAAGATCTGTAAAGTTGCAAAGACTAAAGTCTCAAATCCAAAAAGATATTCTTTATAAAAGTTAAGAGTCAACCACACCCCCCTAAAACAGCTCGTTCTAACACGTAGCCTGCAATGAATCTGTGGCACAACATTTGTTTCTATAAAGTTGGGCAGTTCAGACTTTGCAAGGACAGTCTGGTGCTTCTGACTCACAGCCTGTAAGTACGTTTTTCATATTTAAATAATTTGCCAATGATGTAGAGTAGGCTTGTTGTTTGTTGTTTCTCAGATCACAAATGCAGACATGGTTTTATGTTTACGCAGTGCGATATGCAACGGAACGTCTAAAAAGACAGTATAAGTCATTATAATCAGTTATTATGTCCCCACTGGATGCAACAAATACCTCATTTGTAATGGGTTTTATCTCGTCTAGTGATGTACAGATCGAGAACAAATATTTCTATTTAACTGGATCTTCTTAGTGAACCGTTTGAAACAGTTCGCATCTCCAGTACGCACTAATCCACAAATTACTTAAATTATTCGGTTTATAAACGTGCCTGACACTCCCTCTGATGCGAAATAAGCCAATATCCCAAGTTATTCAGTTTCACCAGTACATTGACTGAACTGCTAAAAGAGAACCGATGATGGGATGTGCACAAGCAGAGCAGCTGGACTGAGTCTCGTGCTGCTTGCTGGGAGACGGCATAGTATGTTAAGAGGCGTAACATTTCCATCACACGCTTGAGGCATTCAGCCAATCGCAACACACTGGATAGCTGGCCAATCAGAGCATGCCTCGCTTTTTCAGAACAATGAGCTTTGTAAAAATCGACATGTTTCAGAAAGGCGGGGCATAGAGGAGAAACAATAATGTACATTATATGGAAAATAATGTGTTTTTTTAACCTTAAACCGCATAAACACATTGCATTACACCAAATACACAAAATAATGTTCTTTTTAGCACCATCATGTGACCCCTTTAAAACTGATCGTGCATTTTTGGAAATCATGGGCCCTATTTGAATGATCTAAGCGCATGGTCTAAAGCGTACAGCGCAGGTGCACTCAGGGCGTGTCCGAATCAACTTTTGCTAGTTTAAAGACAGGAAAACGGTCGGCGCGCCAAGCGCAAGGTCTAAATGGGTTGTTCCTATTCTCTTAATGAGTAATGGCTGTGTTTTGGGCATAACGTGTAATAAACCAATTAGAGTCTCATCTACCAACCCCTTTAAAAGCCAGATGCAATGTGATGTAGCCATTCTTATAATCATTGGAAGCAAAATTTGTAAATTAAAATTGCAAAATGAAAATGTTTAATCTCCCAACCCTACAGTATATAAAGAAATATATCAACTCTGTGCAATAAACTAGAAGCATCTAATAAACCCTTTAAACTTCAAAGCTTTTTGTTGACAAATTTAGTTTAAATTACTTTATTTAAAAGTTCAGTTAAAAATTAGTTAAATTCAATTCAAATTGCAGTTCTACATCCTGTTTGCAACCTCAATTTGAATTAAGGAACTGAATTGGAATTCAAAATTCAAATTTGAATGCCATAATGCATTGCAAATACCCATCTAAGGTGGCATGCAAAGCAAGAGAAATGCATTCAGCACTGAAAAGTAGTTTATGCATTAAATGTTGTTTGTTTATCATAGTATTGCATCATTAGCTTAGCAACACTCCCAACTGTAAATCTGAATGAGTTGAGTCTCCTTAAGAGCAGTGCTGTTTGCATGAGGTGTAGAGTTGCTGTCTGTGCAGAAAGCAGTCAGTCAGTGGCTCATGAGGTTCAATATGTGCCTGTGTAGTCAGTGAGCAGCAGCGCAGCACAGTCAGGGATGCCATGTCAATGCGGACAGCTGCGCATACAGTACGTGCATCCTGGGAGAAAGCAGCAACGGAGCTGGATTTTCCCGTCTTGCTTGGCAATTACTATTATTACTCTGGGCCCCGGCAGAACGGGAGCACGGCGGCGCGTAAAGCAGAAATGTCATGGAGGACAGCCGTGGGAGTCTCGCTCAGGTCCGAGCTTGTCCTTTCATATAGAGTGTGACACGAGAGGCCGGCGCTCATGAATAAGACATGGGCTGTCTGGGCCGCGGGGACTTGCGCTGTCCATTTGCCATTTGCACGCTTGGCCAAAGCCAAGGAAGAGGTGAAAGGGGGAAGAGAAGTCAATACAATCCGCCTACAGTGCAGAATTTAGGAGCCGCTGCCGCAGGGAGTCGCAGATTCCAAACGGAGGGTTTGATCAAATAGCGCTGAGCATTAACTGGCTTTACAATCGACGGTTAGTATGGAGATTTAAAGTTCACTGTGAAGACTGTTGATCCTTGAGGAATGAGAGTTTATGCATGAATTTTTTTCCTCATCAGCGTCTCCAGGTCTTTCTAGAAAGACACGCAAACTTTTCTAACAAAACAAGCAACAAAAGAGGTCAAAACAAGCAACTCATAATCCCAAAAAATGCAATCCATGACAAACAAGAACAATTATAGTTGATTATAATAACACTATTCCTCACCTGTCACTCGATATGTCAACCCTGTCAGATACAAAAATAATGTGCATTGTCATGTCAGATATTTTTTAAATGAATCTAGCATTCAACTTCGATTAGGATTTACAAATTGAAACTAGACTAAGGTTTCAAAATGACAGTCTTCTATTCAAGAATTCATCTATTGAACAACACCTGATGTGGCTGAGAGCTGATGGTGATGAAATAATCATAAAATTGATCAAATTAAATATTTGAATAAAATAATAATACAATTCTAATTAAATTATAATACAATTTATTTAATATTTTGATGAAATAAAATAATACAATTATATGAGAAATCATATTTTGAATATTAAAATTTTGTTTTCTAAAGTTGCTAGATTTTATATAACAGCTTTTATATTATATTTAAATAATATTACATATAAAAAATATTAGATTTTAATCAAATGAAATATAAAATCATTAAAAAAAATAGATCTAACAACCATTACCTTTTACAATTTGGTGACGGTACTGACTTATCAAAATCTAAACAGAATATATACTCAAAATGACAAATGAATGAATTCAAACCTATAACCTCAACATAGCTTGGGTAACCTAGTTCAGCAGCTAAAATGTGGAAAGACTGGCTATGATATTGCATAATTTTATAAAGATTTTCATAAAGACACTTTAGAGCCTTATAAAAGAGATCACTAGCACGTTCTCAACACAAATGAACCGTTTTATTCGATTTTACTCTTTATTTTATCAAAGAGAAATGAAATAATCACTCACTTCCTCTAAAACAACCTCTCCTCAGACAATAACGCAATACTTCCAGTAAATTGAAACACTTATGTAACACAGAAATCTTAACATGTATTTTTCAAAAAAGTACTGTTTCCTTAAGTGAAATATTACATGAACTATTGCGTTATGGTCTGAGGAAAGGTTGTTCAAATGTCTGATTTGTGTTAAAGTCATTCTGTGATTAACTTCAAAGTGGGAAAGCTGCTCAGAACTGACGGCAGTAAAGTTGAAGATGTCTAATTGTTTCTAATTTAGCTCATCAATAGATTTGGGCTTATATGCCAACAGCAGATGAGGAACAGGAAGAGGCGTTTTTTACTCAGCTTGAGTCGTGTGGCTGCGCCGTCTAGACATTTTCTTGTCTTTGTGTCGCTCTGCGCTCAGATATTGATGTCCCACAATGATTCGAAATAATGGGCGATATCTTACAGTCAGAGCGTTTATGAATTCAATAGGCGAGTGAGGGGAAAAAAAAAACAAAGCAAAAGCAGAGAAATTAGCCTGTTGGGCGATCGCTGGGGAATATGCAAGGGAAAATGATGAGAAGTGATTTGACTATTTCTGCAGGAACTGACAGTGTGGAATTGGTTAATGATCGCTGTGAAGAGCGAGTCCGATACCCCTGCGGGGGGTCACGCCGCCATCGATCCGTCTTTCTGTGCTCTTCTGACTTTCTTCTTCTTTTCTGTCAGAAGATGACACGGGAAATCAATGGGAAACAGATAGCGAATAAGTTGTTCTTAAAACGCTGCTGAGTGAACTTTTACTTCAAAGCAACTTCTGAAATGAGTTGGAAGGAAGGGCCGTTTGCTGACGACTTTGATGCTCGGGCTGCGGGACGTGTAGTGTTAGATTGGGGTTACGAGTCAGAGGAGGATTAGAGGTCAAAAAACACTTTTGATACAATGTCACAAATGAAGGCTGCTCTGTTTTCTAAAGGCCTTTGTGTTGCAAGAGCCCACAGATCGCCCACTAGAGCAGAACACCCAAAGAAACTAAACCATTCTGGATATGATTCCGCTTGATTCTCGAATGGTTGCATTAAATTATTCTTTTGGTATTTTTTGAAAGAGTGGTATTTAAAAAGAGAAATTCAGTTCCATTCATTTGGAGATTATTCATTAATTAATCATACATAAATCATAAATTAATAATAATAATGATATTAATAATTATAAATAATTATTAATACTAATGATTATTATTATTAAAATTAATGTTTAACTATTAAAAAATTTAACTATTTTAAAATAATTAAAACAAATAAATGAGATATTATTGGTGATATATTTAATTTACTTTTATAAAATATGACTTATAAAACTAATTATAATAAATATGTGTGTCTATTATAATGACATAAATTGTATAATTAAATTTAGCGTTGCCCAGCACTAACTATATTATATTATATTTAGTGCTGTCAAACGATTAATCGCGATTAATCACATCCAAAATAAAAGTTTTGTTTACATAATATATTTGTGTGTAGTGTGTATATTTATTATGTATATATAAATACAAACACATGCATGTATATATTTAAGAAAAATATGTTATGTTTATATATTAAATGTATTTATATATAATATAAGAATATGAGTATATAAATATATAAACGTAAATATTTTCAAAATATATACTGTATATATGTGTATTTACATATACATGATAAATATACTCAGTACACGTACATATATTATGTAAACAAAAACTTTTATTTTGGATGTGATTAATCACGATAAATCATTTGACAGCATTACATTATATTATACTATATTAGATAAATGAAATATAAAACAGATAAGCAAGATAAATGTTACTACATAAAACATAAAACTACATAAATCCTAACTCCAAATCCACAAGCAACATTATTGTAAATATTATTGTGGTATCATCTATTTCAGACAAGCATGTCTTTGCCTACACAAAACAAGCTGTGATATATCAGTCAGTTGGTCTCTTCTCGTCTAAGTGCTCTTGGTCAGAACAAATTATGATGTGGATCAGACTCAGCCTGTAGTCAAAAGTCTGGCTACACAAGTCATTCAGTCTGAACAGTAAGTTAAACTTCACCGCACAATAACTGGGTGAAGCAGACTTCACTCATATCTGCTACATCTCCATGATTGACGTCTCCCGTGCCTACAAACCCACAGGCCATGAAGCACTTCCAGGGAAGCTTTCAATTAGGAAAGTGGCATAGCAGAGGAAAGAGTAAACGCAATTCTGACCTGCAGGCAACACGCCGCATTTAGCCAGGCAAGAGACCTCAAATTATCCAGCAGCACAAAGCCAAACAAACAGGTACAAAGATACAAATACACTCACTCGCCCTGGAAGGCAACCGGGGGAAACGAGTCTACATACTGTAAACTCCTGTCTGACAAAAAAACAAGTTTTAGTGCAAATTATAATGTCAGTATAACAATTTGAGTGAAATGTTGCATTTTAAAGAAGTTGTAAATTTTTTTTAAAAGTGAATAACTTATCTAATATAATAAATAAAGAATAATAAAAATTATAATTGCAAAAATAATATGAATAATAATTGTAAAAATAATACAATTAAAAAATAATAATAGCAAAAATAATTTTTAAAACTTCATTCAGTTTTTTAAAACTATTTTTATAATAATCACAAGTTCTTAAGCATTCAGGTACTAAGAAATGTGTCATCATAGTTACTGCCAAATAAAATTACATGATAAAGTGCAAAAACATGTTGACACTTGTACATTTCCTCCCGGGCTACGTGTCAACATTAAACAGCCCCTGTCTGGTGTGCATCAGTCGGCCAGCTGAGATTTCACTCTCCTCGTTAGTTCAAGAAGGAAAATGAATCCCGATCGCTGACAGGATCACTCACAACGGAAACAATGGACGAGAAATAGCTTGAGCACAAATATCCAGCTCAGCTTGCGTTTATTAGCCCCTCTAAAACAGACACAATCATTAGTGTGTCAGTGTATGTGACGCGCGTCGTATGAAACAAGAGAAGAGTGACAGCGGCCCCAATAAGGGCTAAAAGAGCAGAGAATCTTTCTGAGATATAAGAAAATACCTCCGATCAGATCAGTGTATGAATTATACAATGACTTTTACAAACTTTTTAAATTTTTCGGTTGGCCTCTTTTTATGTAAGTATGTTTTTATATAAAATAAACATGTAAATAATATTTTTTTTGCAAAATAAATTAGAAGGGATAGATAGATAGATAGATAGATAGATAGATAGATAGATAGATAGATAGATAGATAGATAAGATGACATAGAAAAGGATAGAATGACAGAATGATAGAACAATAGATGGAAGGATGGATAGATAGTTCCTGTGTGTTGTGACCAGTTCAATTCAAGACTGATGAAAGGAGAGCGAGGCCGTTCTTCAGTTCAATCCCTGCCTCTCTCGCCCGCCACAGCGCTGGAGAGTGCCTGCAAAGGTTGAGCGGAGATGACACAGCTGGGAAGCATCGATGAACGTCATACACCCTCTCGCTCGCTGATCTTAAGTACTTCTTAAGACTCCATTAATTGGGAGGGGGATCCTAGAAATGGCTGACTCCCTGTGTAGTACCGAACTAGAAGAAACCGGTGGAGAGCCGCCTTAATTAAAGCAGAGAACAACGGCTCAGAAACCCCGGAGAGGATACCGGAGGGAATTGAGCATGAGGGAGGGGATGAGGAGACGGCTCCAGGAACACCGGGATAAAAAGAGGCTAGTGTGATAATTGTAATTGTGTTGGGGGGACAAAATGAGAAGGGCATGAAGTGTGAGACAGACGCAGGAGTGAGACAATCAGCCGGGGCTCGACGGGGGGCCGGACCGCGGCGGGTTGGGTAATTGGAGGTGATGGCAGTAGGGCTGCTTCGATTCGAGGGTGTCGGAAAGCGAGAGGGAGGTGGTCGCTGCAGGGTTTGCGGGGGAGGCACCTCAGCGAAGACACCCAGCGGCTGGTAATTGGGTGGCAGGCGCTTGGCATCAGGAGGAGAGACAAAATAAGCATCGGATTTGTTCAATTCTGCAGAAAACTTAAGAGAAGCAGAAGTCATTTCTCAGAGGATGCTCTTTTGATTGCTCAGGTGTTCTTATGGTAAAGAGTTCCTAAAAATAGTGTTCTTACGGTAAGTGCTTAAAGCTATACAATTAATGTGGATAACATAGCTAAGATAATGATAAGACACGTTTGATTTCATTTTGAGATCATATTGTAGACTTTAGTGTCTTGGCAAATGTGAGACACTAAGATCTGTTGTGAAACTCAAGAGACACTGGGGTCGTTTCTTCAGACTTCATCCATTCCTTACATGTGCTGTATGTAATTTTTAGACTGTACTAAAGCATAAAATACCATAATATGTTTGCAGACATTTAAGAATCAAGCTAAGTCACTTGTTTCTCCGATTAACAATGCTACAGCCAGTTATTCTACTTTGAAATTCGTTCTGTGTCGGAATGTCTGTTTTTGTTTGGTTTGTGTGACTCCGCCCACTGCCAATTTACCCAATAGGATTTCAACATCCTGTGTTGCCAGTTGGTAGAAAACAATATGCATTGCACCCATGGAAGCCAGCAAATAACCTGGGTCAGAGATCACAGATTCTACCCGCCCCAAAAACCCTCAGCATCCATCTGAAAAGCTTTTCGACCAAAGGAATATTAACGGATAAATCAACTTATCAGCTTACAGCGTAAGGATTGTCACCCTTCATTGTTAATTGTGCTTGTTCCTGTTGCATGTCTTCAATCTGGCAACCCACGTAAGCATCAAGTCTGAGGAGGCGGCAGTGGTAGAAACAACTCTCTCCAATATTTTGACCCATTTCAACCGTAATTCGTAATTCATAATTCATATTTCATAATCATAATTACTTAGGTCACCATTAAGATCTCCATTTAAAACAACTGAGATGTTAGAGAGATATTGCTCTGCTGTTCAATAGGAAAAATAAAAATGGACACAAACAAGACAAATTTTGACAAACCGTGAGAGTATAGAGATGTAAAATAAGCATATAGCCAACATGATGAGAAATATTTGAGTTCATATTGAGATTTATGGGTTTTAATTGAAAATTAAGTAATAATAGTATAATAGTTAATTGTCATGTAGAAAAAGAATAGAAATATAAAGCTAATGTGATAGCATTTTGAGTTCTTATTGAGATCTTTGACTTCTCTGTGTAAATTTCAGAAGAGATGGATGGGATCTCTTCTTCTGTAACTCTAAGATTACTGTGGTCTGAGAAGCAGGAGATTTTGGCAAAAGTCTCAATTTAATCTCACTGCTATCTAGGAGAAGCAATTGAAAAATTAAAGAGATATCACACACACAATTCTTCTCCTGGAGAAAGAGGCAAAATCAGCTTTTGGATTTGCTCAGTGCCGCAGAATCTCCAGGAAGCAGGACGAGAGATGGAGAAGCTACGGGATTGAAGCTTTCAAGAGGAGCGAGAGACGAATAGATTGAATACAGGGCGGACGGGGGGCACAGTGCTCGAGAGCGAGAAGAATGATATTGGACTTTGTGAAAGGAGAAGTGGAGAGGATTGGAGGAGGCCAGTAATGAGGCAGAGGAGGAAGAGTGGCAGAGGAGGACAGCAGCAAATAGGAAAACACACACGGAGATGGAGAAACACTGACTCATGAGGGATTAGAGAGATGCAGCTGAGGGAAAAAAGGAAAGCTCAATTAAAAGAACTGGGTCAGAGGAAACATGAGGAGGCTTTTTGAAGTGTTGTGTGCTGCATTTCAAAGCGCCATGCAAAGGTCCTTATGCAAGACTAAAGATCTGTGACCTTCTGGAGGCCATGTGTCATTGTGGACTTCATCTGAGAAGACTGTCACAAAGAGACTGGAGAGCACTTGACATGACAGTGAATTAGAGAGAATATCTCAGTGTCTCAATACAAAATAACTCTTCACTAACCTCACTTCTCATTGCTCTGTGTCTTTGAATCAGCTGGTGTTTTGGTGAATTTTAGTGACTTTATAAAGTCAGTTCCCTTCATGACAGTACTTATATTGTTATAATATATAAAGCTAAAATTAGATGAAAGTTGAACTTTAAAAACCTTAATTTGAAGTACAAAAATAGCTAAAACTGAAATAAAAATAAATCAATGTTGAATAGAAATATATTTAAAAAAAATTTATAAAAGCACATAACAAAAATGACTAAAATTTAAATGAAAATTAAAATAAAAAACTGAACATGTAAAAATAAAAACTAATTTAAAAAGCCAAAATAAAATATTAGTGTTGGAGTAGTAAAATTACTAAAACTCAAATAAAAATAAATGAAAGCTAAATAATAATCTATTACTATAATCTATCTATCTATCTATCTATCTATCTATCTATCTATCTATCTATCTATCTATCTATCTATCTATCTATCTATCTATCTATCTATCTATCTATCTATCTATCTATCTATCTATCTATATATAAACATGAATGTGAAAACTGAAAAAATAAAAATTCTTAATTCAAATCCTATTCAAAATATTATTAAATACTATAATAGTATAACATTGGCTTTTTTCAATCAAAACATTACACAAAATAAAGTTTACTATTAAAATACAAAGTAACAAACAAACAAATAAATGTAAAACTAAAATAGGCTGTCAAACTTTTTCACGTTTAATGATGAATTTCACATGTGTAAACTTGAGGGGAACTGACTTCATACACCCACTAAAAATGACACCCAGACAAATTGGGAAATTAAAAATATTGAAAAAGTTGCTCAGAAAAGTGACATTTGTTTATTAGTTTGTTTGAAGATGCTACATGGTTTGACATTTAGCACCTAATGCAATAAAATTCAGACTTTTAAAGTGTGACTTAAGTTTCTAAAAGTATCCAAATACATTTAGGGGCCACATTTTCAACATTCATTGCATCATTTCAAGTTTATTCTAAAATCCTTTTCATGAAAAACACGTGTTTTGGTACTCAAAGGGTTAAAGTCTGTCTGTCCAAAGCTAAATATTCCGAAACAAATTGTCAAAAGCTCACAGAGACCAAAGTATTTGCAGGCAGGAAGATGTTTCCTAATCTCTCAACATTTCCTTCAGCTGCTGCACCATTGTTGGAATCTCAGAAGCCATCTTGCTCACGCTCATGTCGCCTCCTGAACCGTCTGATGAAGTATGTAAACATGCAAATCCATCGGGAGGAGGGAGCAGGAGATGCACTGACACAATAAAGAGTGGCACATTAAAGTCCTGTGTACGTTTTGCTTAAATTCAAAAAGTGTTTTTCACTCAAGTGTTTGGGGACTACCCTTGATATGTCAATCAAGTTGATTTTGAAGTGCGCTGGGGTGTTGGGAACGGGGCGGATGGGGAAAAGGTGGAAGACCAAAAAGGAGCGTGAGGTCTGTGATGTCTCTAGCTCATTCGCTGCCTCCTCCTGAGACACGGGAATCGAGAATTAATGGGTCGGAAAAGAAGAAAGGATGGAAATTTAGACAAGAATTGCAGGCATTAAAGAGAGAGGAGAAACTCAGAACTTAATTAATTCTTCCAAGACTTTGGACTGAGATAAAGACGAGACAATGTTCAGGGGAGAAGTTTCATCAACATTTAAAGGAATAATTCAGCCAAAAACTCGCTCGCAAAGTCCTTCCTAAATCTGACTTACTTTCTTCCACGCAACACACACAAAAAAGTGCATTTCTGAAGAACTCTTTTCCACACAACAGTTTTAGTTTAGTATTACTGATTTACTATTATAGTTTTTGTGAATACTTTGAATAAGATTTAATTTTCATATTTTGTCTTCACTTACATTTCAGTTAAAGTTTGGGTAATTTGTTTATGTGTTTTTGTAAGATTTATTAGTTTTATTTTTATTATTATTTTATTTAAACATGTCTAAAGTTTTTCTATACTGTACATGTCTGTATAGTGTATAGTACTTATATATTATGTATTATGTTATTTGTTATATTTGTTATATTTTAAACATGTCTATATATAATTTTATAACTTACATAATTATTATTTATTTAATTATTATTATTTAGGACATTTTTATTGATTCTTTTTTTAATTAGTTTATATATATATATATATATATATATATATATATATAGCATTTTGTTGTATTTATTATTTTTAGTTTTATTTAGCTTTAATTATTTTAGTATTTCAACAAAAATGAAAAATGTCTAGTATTGTCCAGATAGTATTGTCCATACAATGGACCATGGTTATGTTTCGCAAATGCCAAAATGTATTAGTTTACAAATCATGTGCTTTGGTAAAAGTGTTTTGAGTACATAGTGTAGTTTTCTGCAAAGAACGGCATGAAAATAAGTCTTTATTAATCAATAATCTGCCCTTGAAATTATAATTTGTGTGAAAAGTAATAAAAGTTATTGGTGTTTTACTGCTATTAGTGTTCATTTTTAGCTGGAATCTGCAGTGAATTGCATGACTTTGTATTTCAGTGTTTCAGTAAGAAAGTAAGTCCTCATCTGAACCTGTTTTAAAAGATCAGATCTGGGGTCTGATTCACAATTGGAAATAGAAGCAATCCAGCCTAACTTAAAGGGATAGTCCACCCCGAAATGAAAATTTTGTCATTAATCACTTACCCCCATGTCGTTCCAAACCCGTAAAAGCTCATTTCGTCTTTGGAACACAATTTAATATATTTTGGATGAAAACCGGGAGGCTTGAGACTGTCCATAGACTGGCAAATAAATAACAGTTTCAAGGTCAAGGAAAGTATGAAAAGCATCGTCAGAAATCTGCCTTCAGACTTGAAATCTGGGTTATATGAAGCGACAGGAACACTTTTTGTAAGCAAAGAAAACAAAAATTATGACTACGCTCTTCTGTGTCATCTGCGCCACAAGGGTGTGCTGTTTTCTTTCAAATCAAAGCTAAATACACATATAAACAGCGCATCCTTGTGGCGTGGATGATACAGAAGAGCATACGCAGCATACAGTGATATGGAGGGACACAGAGGAGACCGTTGACAAAGGAATTGTTAAATTAAGTCATTATTTTTGTTTTCTTCGCTTACAAAAAGTGTTCCTGTCGCTTCATATAACCCAGATTGCACGTCTGATGGCAGATTTCTGACAATGACTTTCACAACTTTCCTTGACCTTGAAACTGTTATTTACTTGGCAGTCTATGGGACAGTCTCAAGCCTCCCGGTTTTCATCCAAAATATCTTAAATTGTGTTCCGAAGACGAACAGAGCTTTTACGGGTTTGGAACGACATGGGGGTAAGTGATTAATGACAAAATTTTCATTTTGGGGTGGAGTATCCCTTTAAGTACGTGAACCATTATTGAGTATAATTTGCATGTTTGAAATGCTCACCAACACTTAATATATATGCATGTCTCATTGCTGCCTGTCCTGAATAAATTGCCATTTAGGAGCAATCTTGCATTCTCTGCAGCAGACAAACACAAGTGTCACTCTGTACATGTTAAGTTCTGGTGTTAAATCCAAAGGGACGAATACTTCAATGACATGTCTTCTCGTTAACTAAATACATTGTTAAACAGATACTCGCACTGATGATGCACAAGTACTACAAGTGTGTTTTTGGACACATTGTGTTTTTTAGATGCCATTAATACACCTCTCATTGGCCTGTTTTCATCACATGGATGTTTTCTCTGCACTGGACTCTCTTCTGGAATAAGATTTCTGTTTTCTCTCTGTGAAGTGACCTTGAGCTTTGGGAACTTAATAAATAAAACTTCATAAAGCTTCACAGCACAGGATTGCATTTCTGTTCACTTAAATGCTTCTAACATTCCTAAGCATGAAAAAACTCAAATAAGACTATAGATCACATACAGTGAGAGTATAGAGATGGAAAAAGAACGTAGCAGATCAGAGTATGATAACTGATTGCATCAGATCAAAATCTTTTGATTTCTTTGCTTACATTGTATGGAACTGCTCAGATTTAACAAGATATCAGCGCTGAGATCTTTAAAAAAAAAAAAAAAACTAGGGGAGAAATGTGGGAAAGAGGAACTTTGCCTTTCATTTAATCTCACTGAATTTTGGTCTTCTGAAATTGAATTTGCTAAAAAAAAAAAAAAAGAGTCAAAAGTTTTCATATAGTAAAAACATAGGGTAAAGCCATAAAAAAGACAATGAGAAATGTTTGTAAAAGTTAATACAAAATGACTTTTGAAAATTAAAATTAATAAAAATATTTTTAGCAAATATTAAAATTACAGGGGAAAAATGAAAACATGGAAAAATGTTTAAATTTAAGATATTTTAGGATATAAAAGACAGAAATATTTAATATGACAATGTAAAATAAAATTCTAAATAAATTAATTTTACTTTAAAATTTTTAAAATAAAAATAAAAAAATATTATTTCTAGCAAATCTAAAAATGCATTGCTAAAAAAAATAAAAAATGTATAAATGTAAAAGACACAAAATGGTTTACGTAAGTAAATATAAAACACAAAAAAAGAATTATTTGTATAAAAATACAAAATAAATTACTTTAAAATTAAGACTTAAAATAAAATATTTCTAGTAAATATAAAAATGCTAAAAATAAAAAAAAACATGAAAAACATTTACATTTAAAATATAAAAAACAAAATATTTATATAAAAATGTAAAATATTAAAATTAATAGTTATAAACAAAAAAACATAACTTTAAGAAATAAATCTGTAGAAAAACAAATAATGACCTGTCTTAAAATTTTGCATTACATTTATGGACTTTTCCTTCAACCCTAAAACGCTACACAGTCCAATGCATAATTCACAATAAAGGTGGAACACCTATAAAAAAAAAAAAAAATCAATATGGGAAATTCCTTCATTTTAACAGCAAATACAAAATGAAACTCTTTAAGAAACACATAATATTATTGGGATCTTACTCTCAAGAGAAACATCTGAAAACGAAAAGACTCCAGCTAAAGCTGTCTGAGATATTAAAGTGATTTCATGTTTGATTTTTCTCTCTGTAGAAGTTGTAGAGCTGTAGGATAAAGTCAACAGGAGCCGGGTCTGTGTTTGTGAACCCTTGACCCGTGCGGAGCCCGGAGGCCAGCAGATATTTACATAAGGAGTCAATGTTTTTGGAGCAATCAGCACCCCGCGGTGGACCTGTACAAACACACGGAGGAGGAGTCCACACCTGCTCTGGTCCACACCCCTCTTATTATCCCCACCGCCCCCCGGAGACGCTCACACTTCCTGTCAGATTCAACTTTTCAAATCCAGAAATCCGGAGCTTGTTGCCATGGCAACAGCCACAGTGGGGAGGAGGGAAAAAATCTGCCGCATTGCTGGACTTGGCATGAGCGCAATGTGTGTGTTCGTATGTAAGCGTGTGTGTGTATGCATCACACATGAGCTCTCAATACACATTAGCCGTGATTGGAGCGCTCTCAGACAGGAAACACACACGCCACCGGCTCATTCGTAGGCGCTCCACTGGAGGTGTTTAGATACACGTCACATCTTCAAGCATACTGCACTTGTAAGAGTACGTGAGCGAGCGCGCAAAGCTCCCGTGGGCCACTGCATGTCATTGTGAATGACGCTCACAAGCCATTTGCTTCCGTCATCTGACGTATTTATGAGTAAAATAGTCTTCATTTACTCATTCTCATGCTGGTCCAAAGCCTTATGAAGAACACAAAAGAAGATATTCTGAAGAACTGACAGTCAGTGGAGTGCAAAACAACATTTTGAGACATTTTTCAAAATTTTTCAAAAAAATGTTCTTTAATGATCCACTTGAGAACTGAAAGTTTAAGTATGTGTTGAAATCTATGTTCTGCATTGCATGCAAAAGTTTGAGAGTTACATTTAAGGTGTAATTTTTTTTCAGTTTGTTTACAATTTTGTTTTGAAAAGAAAAAAAAATGTAAAGACATAAATATATAAAAAAAATTATAAACATATACAGTAAGTATAAAGTATAATACAAAAATATTTTATAGAAAAACTGTTATTGTATAAAAAAGTTTATTCAAAAAACATTTTAAAATTTTATATATTTTTTTATTTATATAATTTCTATCATTTTATTTACATTTCTATATATATTTTTTATATATATTTATATTATGTTTCTATAAATTATATAAATTTTACTATATTAAATTACAATTTATATAATTGTCTTTATATTATTTTATAATTATTCAATTTTAAAGCAAATATAAAAATGCACTATTAAAATAAAAATGAAAATATAAAATGCAAAAAAAATAAGATGAATATAAGATAATGTATTTTTTAAACTTTAGATTAAAATAAATACAAACATTATTTTATATTACATGAATAATATTTCATATAATATTAAAATATTATTTCTATCAAATATAAAAACATACACTGTTAGGAATAAAAAATAAAAATATTTGTAAAAATATTTTGTATAATAAATAAGATTAGTACAAAATAAATAAAATTAAAATATTTTGTATGAAAACAAATAAAAATAAATTCATGAAAAAAATGAAAACTTAATATTTGACCACAATTGAAATAAAAAATTAATCTTGAATTAAACCACCCAAATATTTAATAAAAATAAATAAAAATGTTATTCTAGCAAATATAAAAATGCACTGTAAAAAAGAGGGGAAAAGATAAATATAAATAACAAATATAAAAAATATAATAGTGATATAGTAGTGTTTTTGTAGAGTATTTATAGTAAATGTTAAAAATAAAATGAGTAAAAATATTTTAAATATAATATAAAATAAATGCAAAATGAATAAATTTTAAGATTACAAATTTACTGCAAAATATATATATGTGTGTGTGTGTATATATATATATATATATATATATATATATATATATATATATATATATATATATATATTATTATAATATTATTATTATTATTATTTTTTTTTTTTTGGTTGTACATTCAACATGTGTCAGGGAACAAAAATCAAAAGTACTGGCCTATCTGTACTTGACTTTGGAACAATGTGCACTGATGGATTGTTCATAACAGGACCAGGAACATGTACATATATCAAGTGAATTTGGATTCAGATTTACTTTAAATGTGCTGTATATTAGAGGATCACAGCGCTCTACTCTCATCATATCACCTGCAGATCGTGTCATTCACTTCACTTCTGAATGGTCAATTTACCATCTGCCGGTGAGGGCATACGGACGCTTCCAGATGGACAAAGTTTGGCCTCTGGGTTCCCGGTAGGCCTGCGCAGGCTTCGCTGTATAAGAACATCAGTTAGCCGAGTGCTGGGATATTGTCATTCAGCCGATCCCATTCTCTATTGATCCCCCTCTCTCATCAAGCACGTTTCCTTGAAGATGCAATTTCCAGCACATCAAGACCAGGCTGGAGCACTTTGTTCCAGACACACGACGGAGCGATTGATCTCAGCCTTTCACCACGGCTGCAAACGCACACCTCACACGCTCATCTGATGCCGGAGTGAACCAGCGGGCCACAAGTAGACTACACTAACATTACACAAGTACACTCACAGTATGCCCTCTGCAGAAATCACAGCAGAAAGGGTGCAATGATGTAACAGCTGGTGAAATCTGCATAAACACGCATACAAACAAAATCACAGCTTAACGGATGAAATGCTTGTCATAAAAAACAACAGTTTGCTGCCCATGAAGTATCTATTTTATTAGCTGCCAATCTGTCATATTGAGTTTTGGCAGTGACCAAACTGTTCATATCTGCTCTCTGAATATTTCAAAGAAATACTGACGTTAAACATTCACAAAACGTTCATTTTAATAGGAATTACCTGGGAATTTTCAGGGTGCAACAATACATTGTATGGGTCAAAGTTATCAATTTTTCCTTTTATGCCAAAAATCATTAGGATATACCAATTAAGTCAAGATCATGTTCCATGATTATTAGATATTTTGTAAATTTCTATTCCTACCATAAATATTATCAAAACTTAATTTTTGATTAGTAATATGCATTGCTGGCGTAAGATACTTCATTTTGGACAACTGTTTTTAAAGGTGATTTTCTCAATATGACTTTAGTTTGATTGCGGCTTGCTGCGCAAACTGCTGTCTTAAGGGTTTTTTTTTGAATATTTTGAATTTTTTTTTATTAATATTTAGGTTTTTTTTTATTTATATTTCTGCATTTCGAAAATTTGTAAAACTTTATTTCTAGAAATTTTTGTGGTCTTGGGTCTAGTTATAATATAATATAATATAATATAATATAATATAATATAATATAATATAATATAATCAGAACCCCTTCTTCTTCAGTAATCCGTCTGTTTTTCTCTTTGTAATCTGGTGGCAAACACATTACAGATAGGACTAACACCTTCCTCCAGTCATTTCAGCTGGGCTTTCTTCTCGCTCCCCCTCGTCTTCTCTTCTTAATTACCGAGGCAATCATATTTACTGATGCCCCTCTGCCATATCCTCCCCACTGATGTCTGAACGCTCAAATTCTGATGATTTATTTGTCTTCTTTTTTCTCCTTAAATAAAAAGAATAAAGCGGCGGACAGAATTGGTCCAGAATTTAATTGAGTAGGTCGGTGGCTTTGGGAGACGTTATTAAGCATGAAACAAACAGCAGAAATCTGTGGCGCGAATAAAGCGATTGCATGCTTGTTACGCCTGTCCTTTACTCATTTCCACTCGCCGTTCTTTCTTCTCCTCGCTGGACATCAGAACTGTCCATCACAAGCCTTTATAATCGAGCACTGTGTGTCTGTCTACAGTAAATCACGAGTAGGCTTTTAAATACAGCATATATGTCTTGCAATTGCTTTAATTGAATATACAGGCCCATATGTTTATAGCAATTGAGATAAGTAAGTGCTCACACATCTTATATATACTTTTACATTGGCCACCTGTCTCTCATTTAACTATTGAGAAACTCATATCAGTCAATCACTATTTATGACAAATCCAAACTAAATCATTTCCATTATAACCAATATACTGATACAGCTGTGTTTAATGCAGTGGTTACCACAATTACAATTTACTCATCTTTTCATGTTATTTTGTCCTGTGAGGGGTCGAAATAATAAGAACTGTTATGAGTAATTGAGCAACAATAATAACTTATAATAATTAAGCAGCAAATCAGCATATTAGAATGATTTCTGAAGGAAGACTGGAGTAATGATGCTGAAAATTCAGCTGCGCATCACAGAAATAAATTACATTTTAAATTAGAATCAAATAGAAAACAGTTCTTTGGAATGGTAGTAATATTTCACATTTTTCACATTTTTACTGTACTTTTGATCAAATAAATGCAGACTTGGTGAGCAGAAAAGTTTTCAAACTTTTTATGGGAGTTTAATATTATGCTCTTATAATATTATTACTCTCAGGCTAACCAAGACTGAACTTAAAAAAAAAAAAATACAGTAAAAATTCAAATGTAAAATAACTGTGTTCTATTTCTATTTGAATATATTTTAATGTAACGCTGAGCCTCACAGGACAAAATAACATGATAAAACAATGAGTAAATTATAATTTTCATATTTCCAGCACATTAGGAGTTAAGCGGTTTTGCTTTCATTCAAACTTACGGCTGACTGACTGATCTGAAGTAGACGAGCAGCTTGGTTTCTTCAGTGTCACAGCATGACTCGCGTTAATGTCAGTGTTTATTTTTATACACGTACAACACTTGACGAGTGATTTGCCATGAACGAGAGCAAGGAAAAAACAGACAGTGAACACACAACACTCACAGCCTCTGATGTTCGACTGCCGTTACCTGACGCAGTCGCCGCTAACATTAAATGAGACGTTCTAGGATTTAAATAGAACGTCTGCTGAGGGAATTTATGATGGATTTCTGCAGCGACTCACCACCAATCTTACTATGAAGACATTCAATTAAAACGGCCTTTAAAGTGCAGGAGTTTTCAGCGATGAAAGGCGAGCAAGCGCTACCCAATAGAGACGGTACTGGCTGTACAAATAAGTAGATGATCCATCTTGATGATAAATAATATAACTGTCAATATGATGAACGAGCGCGGTGATGCAGACAGTGTCGGCCCTTTTACGCCGAAAATTAAGCATGACGCAGACATAACAAATTCCATCATCTACAAATATCATCAGTGACAAATTCTATCAGGAAGGTAGAAGAAATAAATGTGCCAGGACTCTGAAAGCAGTTTGACTGGTTAGTTATAATGTCATTGTGTTTTGCTGTGTTAGTTGCAGCGCGACCTTTAAATCTGTGCTGTACATGAACCCAAAGACTCTCTGAATGCATACGTTACAGAACGACTCGAGTGCATGATGAGACACCAAGGACTGTAGACTAAAAACCGCGGCCTATGAGACAAAAGCGCTCTTCCTCGAGGGCCGCCTGATGCCTCAAACCTCATGTGCTTTCTGAGGAGACTAAAAGATCAAGAGTAGATCCATTCATTCCAAGATTTGTACAAATGAAACTCCGGTAATCTCTCTAAAATGAAAAGCTCTTTCTGGTAATCACAAACTATACTGCTGTCTAGATGCTTATTCACCAGCAGAATAATCACACCGAGATATGTTAACAGCCACTGAGTTGGAAAAGTATGGTGAAAAGATCTCTCATCAAAACATTTACTGGTCGCTGCCCCCTCAAAAAATAAATACAAAATATTTTACATGATGACAATTAAATCAATTATTTATTTATTTTTTTTACTGTACTGCATTTTTGTTTTGTAATTCTCAAAATTCCCAAAAGATGAATATCATTGGTTAAAAAAAACAGCATAAACTATACAACCTTGATATTTAATTTTTTACAGTTTTTAAATCTATACATTTTAAATATAATATAATATAATATAATATAATATAATATAATATAATATAATATAATATAATATTTTTCTTTTTGCATTACAGTAATGACAGTTGGGCAAAGGGCTTAAAGTCAACATGAATTACTATTTGCAACCAATTTTAATTTGTATTTTGATGTATTTCTTGGTGTTATGCATGAATTGGATTGTAAAAGAAGTGAAAGCTAAAATATACAAAAAAATTAAAAAAAAAACCTTAAACTTTTCAACTGGTTGGCAAGAAAATGTTTCTCATTTTTAATTTAACTGATGTACTAAAAGAACTACAACTAAAATAAACATTTATAAAAACTACATAGACATATTTAAAAAAAATTAATCATTCAAAAACTAATAAAAATTACAAAAACACAACATTACTAAAACTTTCAAATTAAAATGAAATATAATTAAATAAAAAAACTCTTCAAAATGTAATATGTGTGTGTGTGTGTGTGTGTGTGTGTGTGTGTGTGTGTGTGTGTGTGTGTGTGTGTGTGTGTGTTTGTGTTTATCTATTTATTACATTATGAATGGGTTTTTAATTTTTTTTATTTAATTATTTTTCATTTTAAACCAATTTTATATACAAAATGCAAAAAGTCTGTTTTTTCTTTTCTTTAAGCAAGATATATATTTTTTTCTGTTTCTCCTTCTGATTTTGGGTTGAAATATGTCCGGGTCACAGTCTTTTAAGACATTCACCCAATTACCCTTCTGCACACTTGTACTCTCTCACACTCTGTACCTGTTCGGACCATAAGGAGGATTGTAACACTTCCCGCTCTGTTCGTTCTGTCCTCTACCGCCCTTCTTTTATTTTAATCAGTGAGAGACCGGGATCGGCCGCCTGTCTTAGGTAATCAACATCAGAGGCCGTGAACTGCTGCTAATTGAATGCTACCCTCATTGTCATGCATGGATGTGTTCTCTCCTCCTCTCTGCTCTTGTCTTTCCACCTTTTCCAGCTCTCTTCCCCTAATACCAGTCCTCTTGTGGCCCTCAATTGCCTGTTCTCCCACAGATGTAGGAAGAAAACAGGCCTTGTTTGAAGTACAGAGAAGGGGAAGGCTGGGAAATACAGGCCGCTGTTGTAGTGCTGGGCATTTGAATTCTTTTCTCACACTTCTTCTGAATCACTCCCACTGAATCGTTTGAAGTTCACCAAAATGATTTGTTCAGATCTGTTCACTGATTCGCTCAGTAACTCTTTCAGTCAGATACATGTTTTTTAAGTCATTCAGTTGTTCAGTCCACAGATTTGTCTAAAAGCAAAATACTTCACAAATGAAACAAATCTCTGGCAAATGTCTTTATATGAATATTTATTTTGCTACAGTATGAAAAAACCAAATAACATATCTAACATTATTTAATATATTGTATATATTTGTATATAACTGTTATTGTTTGAAAAAAATGTATAAATGTTAATTTTTTATATGATTTTTTATTTTGTTTTGAATTTTTATATTAATTAATTTAATTAAATTTGTGAATATTTTTAAAATCAACTTTGGGAAAAAAATGACAAAAATTTAATTACATTAATTTTAATCAATTTACAGCTGGTTTTGAATTCTGAAGGTCATATTCAGCCACTGAAAAGCTCCTTATATATTTTATAAATTTTATTAACATTATTTTATTTTTTAAATAAAATATATTTTCAATTCAATTTCTTTCTTTCTTTTTTTTTGATCTGTAATCTTGTAATTTGTTATATTGGATACCTTTTTATATTGGATAAATGTGTTATGTTTGTTTTATGTCATTCCATTTATTTATATATTTTTTGTATTTCTATTGACAGTCTAGACTCAGTCTATGAATATACTCAGCTCCTTCACAGCTCACGCTTAAATGCTATTTATTTATGCAGTGTTGTTCCTTTCCATGCACTGATGAGTCGTTCACTCAAAAGATTCATTCAAAACCGATTCATTCACAAACAAACAAAACACAGCACTGAAGGTAAGGAGAATGCCACTACACAGGCTGAGGAGGAGTCTATTACTCTTCTAATTCCTTAACAAGTTTGCCTCATCTTTCCCCCGAGGTCACAGATAAAGCGCTCTGAACTGCGACTACACTTATTTGCCCTTTCACAAACAGATGTTAGAAATGATCAGCTGTGCTTTGGGATCACAAGAAAGGTCAGCGGAGATAAACCGGGCACGGGGACGAGAAGAGGAAGGTTAACGTGACACGAGACGTCAGAAAGAGAAATAATTGAGGATGCATGACAATCGCTGCCCTTCTTGCATTGAAAAACCCAGAACGCCATCAGTATGAATAATGCAATGCACAAGAGAGCGACATACATAGCCTCCACTTGCATCCACTTACTGCAGACCATTTATCATTTATAGAGTTGCACATGCTTTTAATTAATTCCCGCACCGTGCCCAACTAATGGGAACACTGAACTCGTCCCACTGAAAATTACACCTCTGACCTGCCGCTACAAGGTCAGACTCTCAGCATTGCATCTTAGGGACCTTCAAAACAGGCGTCACTTTGTATTAGAAAGTGCTGGGGACAGTGGCGGAGGACGCTGAGCTCATGAATATTAATTAGGCTTCGCTGAAGTATTTTAATGATCTTTTGCTGTTTTAAAAAATAAATGTGAAGTATAAAATGGATTGACCAAGAGATAAGGTTTGCACTAGAGTATTGGGTCATTTCTAATAATAATGATAATAATAATAATAATAATAATAATAATTTATATATATAAATAAATATTTAATAAAAAAAATTCACATTTCCAATTATTTACAAATCAGGTTTGCATTATATTATTATATTATTTATAATTTAAATAATAATAATAATAATAATATATAATAATAATAATATAGTGTAACATTATATTTATATATAATATATTATATATCTTTGCAAAAGGGGAATTAACACATTAATGGTATTGTTCACCCAAAAATCAAAATTATGTCATTAATGACTCACCCTCATGTCGTTCCAAACCCGTGAGTCCTCCGTTCATCTTCGGAACACAGTATAAGATATTTTAGATTTAGTCCGAGAGCTTTCTGTTCCTCTTGTCCCTCCATTGAGAAAGTATGTACGGTATATTGTCCACGTCCAGAAGGGTAATATAAACATCTTCAAAGTAGTCCATGTGACATCAGAGGGTCCGTTAGAAAATACATTTTGGTCCAAAAATATCAAAAACTACGACTTTATTCAGCATTGACTTCTCTCCCGGTGTCTGTTATGAGCGCGCCGTTCACAGCACATCCGGTTTCGCGAACGAATCACTCGATGTAACCGGATCTTTCTTGAACCAGTTCACCAAATCGAACTGAATCATTTAAAACGGTTCGCGTCAACAATAAGCATTAATCCACAAATGACTTAAGCTTTTAACTTTTTTAATTTGGCTGACACTCCCTCTGAGTTCAAATAAACCAATATCCCGGAGTAATTCATTTACTCAAACAGTACACTGACTGAACCGAGCCGATAACGAACGAACATTGACTCGTTCTCGAGTCAAGAACCGTTTTTCTGGCGGACGCGTGCGATTCGAACCGAGGAACCGAGGATGACCTGATGATACTGCGCATGCGTGATTCAGACTGACACACAGCGCGTCTGAACTGAACTGGTTCTTTTGGTGATTGATTCTGAAACTGATTCTGTGCTAATGTTATGAGCGCGGTGTAAACCGAAGGCTTGAATCAAGGGCAATCATCGCCAATGAAGTCATTACGTCGAGCGCAAAAGAACTGGTGAAACCGTTTTTCGGCAACCGGTTTATTGAATCAAACTGTCCGAAAGAACCGGGTTCGCGGAGAAGAACAGAACTTCCCATCACTACCGGTGATCCGAAAACCGATTCAACCGGTTCTTGACTCGAGAACGAGTCAATGTTTCGTTCGTTATCTGGCTCGGTTCAGTCAGTGTACTGTTTGAGTATATGAATTACTCCGGTTATTGGGTTTATTTGAACTCAGAGGGAGTGTCAGCCATGTTAAAAAAGTTAACAGCTTAAGTCATTTGTGGATTAATGCTTATTGTTGACGCGAACCGTTTCAAACGATTCAGTTCGATTTGGTGAACTGGTTCAAGAAGATCCGGTTACATCGAGTGATTCGTTCGCGAACCGGATGTGCTGTGAACGGCGCGCTCATAACAGACCCGGGAGAGAAGTCAATGTGCTGAATAAAGTCGTAGTTTTTGATATTTTTGGACCAAAATGTATTTTTGATGCTTCAAAAAATTCTAACGGACCCCTCTGATGTCACATGGACTACTTTGAAGATGTTTTTATTACCTTTCTGGACGTGGACAGTATACCGTACATACATTCTCAATGGAGGGACAGAAAGCTCTCGGACTAAATCTAAAATATCTTATACTGTGTTCCGAAGATGAACGGAGGTCTCACAGGTTTGGAACGACATGAGGGTGAGTCATTAATGACATAATTTTGATTTTTGGGTGAACTATCCCTTTAACTGTAATAATATTTAATTTTAATAAAATTTTTCTAGTTTTACTTTATATTTATATTTTAATAAAAATGTAAATTTTGCACATCTTCATTTTACATCATACAGTTTCTTTGTTTTACATTTTTTAAAACACTATAAAATCTTATAATTCTATCGTTAAATATAATTATATTCATTAAATACAATATATCATTAGTCTTTTTATAAGTAGCCTTTTTTGACTCATCATACAGTTAAAAATCATTAAAAAGACTTAAGAAGCAACACTGCATAAGACTTGTTTTCACAGGCAAGTATATTTGATTTATATTACATTTTTATTTTAATAAAAATTTGACATTTTTAAATGTGATTCAGGTCTGCACTACATGATTAATATCTAAGTGTAAATAATTTATTAATGACATTACAAATAAAATATATTACAAATAGAACATACAAAAATATTTACATAATTTTAATCCCACATTTGGCCTCTTTCACCCTACAAACATCTGCATACATCATGAAATGATTCTTATGTAAATTGCTACACTTTGCACTGAAGAATGGCTCAGTAAACAACTGACACTGAAATCTGCGTTTGCAACTATTTATGCAAGAATAGTTTTAGAACAATTTACACAGAAATCCATTCTGCTCATTTTTCAGAAATGAGGTCCACGAGCGGCTATTTTTCGACGTTAGACAAAGTTCACAATGATAAATCGTTCTTTTTGACCGATTCAAATGCTGCATGAACTTCCAAAAAATATCATTTGATAACTTCATCTCTACATCTGCCGTAGTGTCAGAAATGACCTTTTGCTGTAGTGCTAACATTTTCTTTTTCAATACGAGAGATTCTGGGGCTGACAAGCGCAACGATGACTCAGGAAAACATTAAAAAGAACTAATTTGGTGGCAGATCGTGTCTCATCAGCACATGCTAATGAAACGACTCAAGCTTACACACTTCTGCTCCAGAATTACAGATGCATTAGCAGGTGCGGATCACAGGAGTTTGAGGGGTTCGGACCACCTATTTAAAGCTTGAAGTCCAAAAAGGATGTATGTAATGTATGTTTATTGAATGCATAAAAATGATGATGATGTATTTTTGATGTGTTTTTATTTTTTTTTTAACCCAAAATGGCAGCAGCACTAAAGAGCATCTTGTCCTTCTATCTTCATTTTTCATCATATTGTTTCTTTGTTTAGCGGTTCTCAAAATGCTAAAACTTTCAGTAGAAATCACAATCTGTCAAAAAAAGAGGAAAAACTAAAAAAAACTTTTCATGTTTCTTTCATTCAAAAATGCTGTATTGTTTATATTTGATCTCATATTATTAAATGTTTTATATTTCATTATCTAAAAAGGATTATATTTCTAAAATTATATTTATTTGGAGGAAAAGTTCCTTATGTGATTTGATTTGAACATCATTTTTTAAATTATATTATGAATTAGTATCGTTGTCTTTTTTTTTATTTTTCTATATTTATATTTATTTTTTGTATAGTTGTTTTTTTTTAAGTAATTAAAAATAAATAAAATAAAACGAGTAAAAATAAAAAAAACAAGTCTCAGTATCTGCAGTATCGCTTCTTGATTTTTTCTAAAAAAAAAAAAAAAAAATTGTTTCATTCAAGAAAGTTAATAATAATAATAAAAAAAATTGCATTTAAAATAAAGTTTTAGTGTATATTATAATTTTTTTACAGCCAACATATATTATTATATTACAAGACTTTAGAATATTATATATAATATAAATTAAAAACAAAGAATATTGTAATGTTTTACATGCATATAGCCATTTCTTTGTACAATTTACTAGCAATTTCTGAATTAAACTTGTTTCTACACCAAATTGTTGGTCAGCGTACTTAAAATAAAATAAAAAAATAAAAAATAAAAAACACTGAAGGACATCATATAATTTGCACTCTGCGCATTAGAAACATCCCACTGTAAATAACACCAATTCTTGAATCACAACAACCATGGACACGACATCCTGCCCACTGCGTCTAACAGCACCACTGCTGCAGAAATTGATTATTTTCTTCTCTTCTTTTGGCCATTTTCACCTGGGTGCTTCACAAAACTGTAATCATTGTCCGGACCCCCTCGGCCCGTCTCAAACGCTCAGTGAACCATCTGGAGAAGCCCGGTGAGTCTCATCACCTCCTGCTCCAGCACACAGCTGCTCAAGACAGCCAGAGTGGATGAGAAAGCCTTGTCCTTTATGGCTCATAAAGTGTCTTTCAGAGCGTCAGCGTTGAGCTATTGATCTGAGAAAGACAAACACACCCCTCTGAGCCGAGCGTGGCTCCATTCGCTCCCATCCATAATGTGTCCCATTCACTGGAGTGCTGAAATGTGGAGGAAAATCTCTTCTGTCATTCCAGTAGTTACATGCACATTTTTCATGAATTTTCAACTTCAGTACATACAGTGTTTCTACAGCCAGTGCTGAAGTCATGGGTTTGATTCCCAGGAAAGTCCCGGGAAACCGGGAATAGGATAAGCAGCACTTTGGATGCAGGCATCTTCCAGATGCATGAAGAAGTGTCCAGGATAAATGCATTCACTATTTACCTCACGTTTGAGAAAATCAGAAGGCAAAAAAATCATGAAATATTCATATTAATTAAATGTGATTTTCCCAATCATAATTCTACAAATAAATAACTAAAATCATGTTCTTTTTCAGTTAAAAGATCTAAAAAGGCTATTATTAAATATAATTATAATTAATTAAAATATACATTTAATTATAGTTAAAAAATAATATACATTTAATTAGCCCTTTTGGGGCTCATTTCACAGTTAATATAAAAAATACTTAAAATAATTTAAATTGAAAATAGATTAAAAATCTTTCAGTTAGTACAAAAAAAAAAAAACAAATCTTAATATCCATAGTGTTGCTTCTCAAGCAAACTGATCTTTTTTTTAAGGATTTTTTTTAATTTTATTTTTTACAGTTTTGTATACTATTTGATCTCATTACGTAAAACGTATAATCTACTGTATATATAGACCAAATTATTAATTATAACTATTTTATTTATTTATATTTTACATACATTGTAAAAATTCATTTTAAACACAAAGATTTAGAACATTTTACAAGAAAATACAATTCCAGTCTTTTTTAAAGTTCATGTTTAATTCAGCATTTCTTTGTAATTATTTGTGATATACTTGTTTATAATATATCACCCTGGTAAGAAAATAAATGTCTTGTTTTAAGATCTTGTTTTAAGAATTTTTGCAGCTGTAAAACAAGCAAAAAAGACTAATAATAAATACTTTATATTTAATCATATTCGATTCTCAATTTTTTAAAGTATGAAAGACAGTTGAAGTATGAATTGTCAGCTCTGTTCAGATCTTTTCTCTGCATGCTTGCGAGTGCTTCACGGTCAAGTGTTCAGGCAGTGAGAGGCTTCTCTGTCTGTGTGTGTAACGAGATGTCGGTGTGTCAGTCATTGGGCTGAAGGAGCCAGGCATCAGTCAGAGTCAGTCGGAGCGAATCAGCCGAGGTGTCAGGCAGGTTAAGAGCAACAAAGTCCAGTGTACATCTCCCATCAAGTGTCGCAAATCTCCACACATTGACTGAGATTAAATCAAAGTCTAAGCAAGCAGAGCTGTTTATGACTCGCAGATCTGTCTGTTCTGTCGGGCTGGGGATGATTTGCCCTTTAACTTCCCACAGGAACAGCGCAATTAATTCCCCAGCAGAGATAAGTCCGTCTGAACCGTCTCCAGTCTGTAGGAAACATTTATTAAGTTTTACCAGTCATTATTTGCACTAGCACTGAAGTCTCACGTTTATATGTAGTCACTATGATATTGTGAACTGTAAACACGCCTTCTTTCTAAGTTCTTTTGTACATTGCACTAATTAACAAAACTCGTTCACAAAACTAACATCAAAACAACCACTAATTTATTACAAATAGATGAATAATATGCACATTTTCTACAGAGATCACAGCAGCAATAAGACTAACAGATGATAGAGTGTGCAACCAGGAATATATCTAGACAAGTGAATGCAAGCATACTTTATGCATTTTAAAAAGCTTTTAAAGATCATTTTTATAGATTCATTCAATAATCCATCCAAAAGTTCTGGGTCTGCTCACTGAGGCTGCATTTATTAAATAAAAAAATGCAAAAACAGTAAAATTGTTTAACATTACTATTTAAAATAACAGTTTTCTATTTGAATATATTGTCAAATGTAATTTATTTCTGTGATGCGCAGCTGTATTTTCAGCATCATTACTCCAGTCTTCAGTGTCACATGATCTTCAGAAATCATTCTAATATACTGATTTGCTGCTCAAGAAACATTTCTGATTATTATCAGTGTTGAAAACAGTTGCACTGCAAAATATTTTTGTGGAAATTGATTTTTTTATTTTTATTTTTTAAAAATCTTTAATGAATAGAAAGTTCAAAACAACAGAATTTAGTTGAAATGGAAATCTTTTCTAGCATAATAAATGCATTTACTGTTTCTTTTGATCAATTTTAATTCACCCCTTGCTGAATAAAAATATTAGTTTCTTTAAAAAAACTTTTTTAAAATACATTTCTCAAAACTTTTAAACAAGGCTTTGTCAAGATTGTATTGACAAATTTTGCATTTCTAGTTAAAAAAAAATACATTGTGAATTTCAGTTCATTTTAATTGTACTTTATTAAAATTCCATTTGCAATTCTGCATGTTTGCAAACTTAATTGAAATTCAGGAACTAAATTTCAAATTGAAATGCATTTTCAGTTCAGTTCTGAATTTCTATTTTGGTTTAATTTATTCATTTTGCATCACAATAATAAGAATAATTTACATTACAGTAATGAGTGTTGGTACTGTGAAATCAATCAATCAATCATTCAATCAATCAAAGAACTCTTTCTCTAAAATGTTTAAAACATTTCTATAAATGTGTATATATGACAATAATTCATCATTTAAAATGTAAATCAGCGGGTGCGTTTCATTGCTAGTGAACTCCCCGCTTCATTTCCTAGTGTGTGTGTGTGTGTGTTTGTTTGCTCTCTGCACGTGGTTGGTGTAAGTGGTTCCCGGGGAGAAGTCTTGATTAGATTATGCTGTTAGCTTTAGAAGAAATCTCTAAGAGCGGCTACTCTGTTATTTGGGAGTGTGTTCATAACCGTACTTAACCTGTGTGTAAATTGCTATCCCGATGATTGTTGTGCTTTATTTAGTGAGGGGGGGTATCTGAGAGTTTTTCATAAATACTTTATTTAATTCAATGTGTGACCGGCTCCTCCGAGACCCACATCACTCGTCCCGCCGGACACTTCCATGCGTCTTAATTACTAAGTTCAACTTCTTATTCATATAATCATTCAGAGCAGATGTTTTTTCTCCATCTAGTTGTAATGAGTTGCTAATTAAACGGCACCCAGAGGATCGCTCGCATGGATGGAGGGAATGATGAGATGGTGGCTCTGTGTGGGGGTCGTTAGTTTTTTAATCTGATGCATTCTATGTCAGGTATGTGTTGTTTTTTGTTCATCGTTTCTTTTTTAGTGTGTTACTGACAGGAAAGTGAGAAAGAGCAACTGCAGCAACATGTTTGCTTTCTCAGAACAGAGATAAAGTGCTTGCTGTTTTTCATCTGTAACATGGATACGATTCAAACTGGGCGGCTGATTAATGTTATAATTCACCCTAAAAACAACTAGATAAAATGAGATATATTTTAATTCAAGAATATTTTAGGAACATTAAAGTGTTTTGCATTGTGACATTTTCATGATGGTTCTCATGACAGTAATTGTTTAATTAATTGTTGATATTTTACGTTTTTTATTTTTTGTTGTAATTTTCATTATTCTAAATGGTGAATGTATAATCTTGATGACATTTTGGTTTATTTATTTATTTTGCATCACAATGATGAGAATGATTTACATTAAAGTAAAGAGAATTGGGATTGGAAAAGAGCTTAAATGTCACAAAGAAAAAAAAGGTGTGTTTCTGCAAAATGTGAAATAACGATAATGATTAATCATAATATATCATAACATTCATATATGATATCATTATATAGGAAATACTGTAATACAATTATATAATTGCAAAAAAATAATAAAAATATAAAAATAAATCAATTTAATAATAATTCATAATAAATTAATTATTTACAATTATATAATAGATCAGTGTTATTTTAGTATCATTGAGATACAATTACAGTTTTTGTTAATATTTTGAATTAGAGTGTATTTTATATTTTCTGCTTTTTTGCTCATTTTAAAGTTTTAGAAATTTTGTAAAATGTCTTAAATATGTCTGAATTAAGGTTCTTTATATTTTATATTTCAGTAAACATAAGTCAAAAAAAAAATTCAGTGGTTTTTATTTTAGTTTTTGCTTAACTCTCTCTCTCTCTCTCTCATCTCTCTCTCTATCTCTCTCGCTCTCTATATATATTATATATATTATATATAGTATATATATATATTATATATTCATATATATATATATATATATATATATATATATTATTATATTATTATTATTTTTATTAATTAGTGGCACTTTTTTATTTTAAGCTTTTATTACCATGTGTTGTCACTACTTGTTTTGTGTACAGTGCTTTGGTGATATTGTATGTTAACTAGGGGTGGGTGATATGGCAAAAATATCATATCATGATTTTTTTTTTTTTTTTTTTTAATATCACGATTCGTGGTTTTATCATGATTCTTTTGTCATGTTGTTTTTTTGCAAGTTGTCTGACACTATATAGATTGATTCATATTAAAGCAACTGTATTTAAGTTCTTCAGTCAAGAACAGTGAGTGATTTTTCTCTTTGTGTTTTGTTGTTTTATTAACATTAAAGAAATATTTCACCCAAAAATAAAAATTCTGTCAGCTCTCTGTCAATTCTGTCACAGTGTTTTATTTTTACACCATCATTTACTCACTCAAAAGTTGTTTTAAACCTGAATGAGTTTCTTTCTTCTGCTGAACATAAATGCTATGTTGAAGAAAGTGGAAAACCAAACAGTTGCCAGTCCACAGTGACTTCCAGTTTTTTTTTTTCTACTATCAAAATCAATGTGGACCAGCTACTGTTTGGTTACCCACATTCTTCAAAACATCTATTTTGTGTTCAGCACAAGAAAGAAATCACTACAGGTTTGGGACAACAAGTAAGTGAGTAAATAATTACCTAAATTAAATTTTTAGGGTGAAATATCCTTTTAATGACAGTCGGCTGCATGTTTAATGCTGTCCCTTTAAGACCTACGCGCATCCATTTTTCTCCTTAACTGTTTACTTTAATTTTAGAAATTACCAACTGAGTCTATATGTAAACCTTGTGTGTTTTGACAGTATTAGTGCGAAGGTAATTTAGTTTAGTAATCAGGCGCTGTTTAACAGGCTTTTTAGTGCACTCTTTGGGTATGCGCTCAGAAATTAAACTGATAGAATATGTTCTGTGGCACGATACTACGATATTTCTTCAAAAGCATATCGTGGAGACATTTCCTCTGGCCTTGGATGCTGCTCTCAGCTATCAACTAGAGCGTAATACTCTCATCTCCATTTAACACATTTTAACTCACAATCAGCTGGAAAATGCCAAAAAAGGTCCAGTGATTGTGTCTGGGCCTAGAGAAATGTGACAGGACACGTTCTGGACAGCTTTGGTGGCGTGAGCAGAGCAGATTACTGACCCAGAAAGGCCAGAGTCCAGCAGACCGCAGAGACGTCCTGCTTTAACGAGCCCACTGTAGTTTATTAGCGGCCCTGCATGAAGATAAAGAGCCACCCGGCCAATTAAGACATTTGTTAACCAGCTTAATTTTAGAGAGAGCGCTTGTGTTTTTCCTGACCCTGTTCTCCGTGGTTCCAATCCAACATTATTTAAAATAAACAAAGATTATTGGAGTAAGTTTTACATGAAAATCATATTTCAGTACTTCTAACTCAAAATCTCATGTTTAACTGAAATTTACTAGGAATTAATAAATAATATTAATATATGATGGAATTATATAAGAAGTACTGTTAATATAATCAGATAAATAAATAAATAAAGTGTGTTAAAGAAAAGGGAATAATAAATTAGTAGTAAAAAATAAGTAAATTTACTGTAGCTAGTAAATTGCAATAAAATGTGAGATTATATGTATGTATTATACAATAAAGGAAAATGTAAAATACAGAATAATGTAATAAATATATATATATATATATATATATATATACACACACACCCCCACACACACAATATATATATATATATATATATATATATATATGTAATGAATTACAATTTAATTACACATTTTTATTATTTATTTATTTACATTGTGATAAATTGCAAATTATAATAATTTATAATATTTTTTACAGATTTATAGACAATCCAAATGACAGAAGAAGGTGTTGTCTCATATATAGAGAAATGTGACAGGACACATTCTCGACAGCTTTGCGTACTATATTTGCGTACTATATGCTATTTTCATCTTGAAGTGGGTATTATGGGATTGAGGCTGGAAAACTGTAAGTAAAAGGTCCTAGAAAAATATAAGCTGTAAAAACAAATGACATGTCAAACTGTGAGCTGTTCTGTCATTGAGTCACCCTGTGATGCTAAAAACAGCTTCTCTTGAGCACTGATTCTGCAGCGAGACGCTTTACGCTCCTGTTAGTGGCACCACTTCATTTTCTAATTACAGCAAGTCTTTAGCCACCAATACGTCCTGTAGAAACACCAGCTCGTCTCCTAATGAGGGCATGTACCTCATCCGCACCTCATCCGCTGCGTGTCTGTCAGCATTAAATAAACTTTATTATGGCTTTAGATTCAGATTGATCTGGACTCGCAGCCTCCCCAGGGGACAGACAGGCATTCTGGGAAACTGATAGAAGTGTCAACATGAGCTACAATTAGGATGAAACAGCACTCAGACGGACGTATAAATATAGCAGATTTGTCAGTGTTATGTAAGACCGGCCGATATGGCTAAAACATCTAAAATAGATTTTTTTTATCCTTTTGATATAGTCAAAAAAATATAGATAGATAGATAGATAGATAGATAGATAGATAGATAGATAGATAGATAGATAGATAGATAGATAGATAGATAGATAGATAGATAGATAGATAGATAGATAGATGTTTAGCCATATCACCCATCACATCCAAATCTAGGATAAATTATAGAATTATCTATGATAAATTTATAAATATAAACAGGTCAAGATTTTTTTTTACCTTGTGTGCCAAATGTTTTTTAAATAATTTATTATTAATTTTAATTAGCTTAATATAATTTTAAAATACAATTTTGAAAATGAATAATTTATATAAATGTATAAATGTTATATAATAACATTACTATCAATTACTTCTAAATTTAAATTTATACATATATATTTCTGTACTAAGTTAATGCATGAAAATTGTTTTTTTTAAATATAGATATATTATAATGTATATATATATATTATAATATATATATCTATATATATATTATATATATATTATATATATAAGAATTTAATATAAGTAAAACGCAAGCAAATCTTAGAATTAGAGATTTGAATTGATTCAATGAAATAGTCAGTATGAACTGGTTCACTGAAAGGAATAAAACTTACCAACTGTAATGTAGCAAAATCACAAATATCTTCTTAATATTCGATAAATATCATCTAGTCCTCATTCTGACCGTAGACACAGCAACAACAACACAACATCACGCTAAGCAGGAATCAGCGAAGAGCTGTGTGTGAGGAGCTGTATACAGCTGCTGGTCAGCCGAATGGACAGAGCATGATACCGGAGATGGACAATCCCACAGAGACTGTTCATCCCTTTCTCTCAAACACTCTCTCGCTCTCTCTGTCTGACTGATTGGATGTGAGAGGAGTCCAGGCCGCTCTCAGAGCCACACATCAGACCTAATTAAAGCCGCTGATCTGTGAAGCAGACCCCGGCGCACACCAGCAGGGAGGTAAGTCATGCATTAAATTAGAATAGAGAAAAGTTATTTTGTTCTGGAAAGATGTTTTTCAAAATTTTTTTGATGGTCGAGCAAAAAAAAATGTAATAAATAAATAAAAACTGTGGACCACCCACATCACAAACCTGGAGGCAACTACAGGCTACTGTACCTCAAAACAAACCTACAGCACAAGTAGTAAAAATGACTCCTAGAAACATTTTACACTTTGAAAAGATAATATTAATACAATCAGATGCAGCATTATACTGTTAGAAATAATATTAAAAAGTAATAAAAATGCTTAAAAAAAATAAAAAACTACCAAAAATAAAAACATGAATACTTAAAGCATATTTTATTATATAAAAATATATATTTTTTTCATATATTATATATGTATGTGTATGTGTATATATATATATATATATAATATATGAAAAAAATATATATTTTTATATAATAAAATATGCTTTAAGTATTCATGTTTTTATTTTTGGTAGTTTTTTATTTTTTTTAAGCATTTTTATTACTTTTTAATATTATTTAATTTTACATGTACTGTATTATGCAGTTTATTATTAAAATTAAATATTAAATAAATATTTTATGTTTTATATTTTTTATTAGATATTTTAATAATTATTATATTTATAATATATATTTTTTAAATAATATATTTTTATATTTTAATATAATACAATTTTTTACTTAATTTATTTTAATATAAGGCCGTATGAAATTACCTGCTGACAGCGACACAAGGAAAGTCTAACAACAAAATGGCAAGAAATATCATCCAGCTAATTGGTCCAGCCAATGTATCGGTCTATCACTAATTTGTTCTGTCACTTTTAAATTTATAACAACACAAGAGGCCTTCGGGATTATTTACCTCAAGTAATTTGTGACCCTCATCACATTTGGCCATTATATTTCCATTCTCATGCCTTCATTATTTTCCCGTACTGATTCAGAGTTAGCCAGTTTGTTGCTACTCTTATTTCCCCACAGACTCTTTTGGTTTCTCAGAACCCGTTATACGCCAACAGAATCACAGTCAATTAGACGCAACACGGTGCACGGTGCTGAAGCCAAAGCTAGCGTTTTACAGATCATTTGCAACCGTGCCGCTGTTTGTAGAAGTTTGTCTCTCAAGATGGCTTATTATTAAGTTATCATTAAAAACAGAACTCCCAGTGCAAGCCAGCCATCTGAATTCAGCTTATATAACAGCCTGCTACTTGTGAAAAACCCAAGCATGTGTGGGTGGGCTTACAGTCAAGTGCAAACATTTTGGCCTTGAGAGGGGCATCTGCCAGTGATGAGGCATTACTGACGCCTCCGCCGTTACCCGCGCTGGAACGCGTTTCTCCATCTGTCCACCCTGAGCATCTCCCACATCCCTCATGCAAACCGTCCCGGCACAGCCACCGTTCACCACTGAGCACTCAAAAGAGCAATCGCTCCGGGCACGCTGAGAGACGTCCTGGCCAGCGATGATCGCTTAGTCAACCGCTCAGTCAGACCAGTTTTTGTTAATGAAGCAATCACACTGATTTGCGTATCAGATTTGTGTATACAAATGTTCTGTATGCATGGATTGCCTGGATGAGCTACAACTTGGCAATCTATACATTTTTAACTCAATATTGATCATATGCCTAATGCCAAGACGTTTTACACAAAATGCATTCATTTCCAAAATGACAACTGTAAGGCTCTCACGTGCAATGCAGTGTTGTTTTCCAAAAGTCAAAACAATTACAAAGTAAGTGTAATAAAGCTGAAAAAAAAAAAATAGATGAGAAACATAGAAATGTTGCTTTGGCAAGTTCAAGTTCAAGTACTAAAGTGATTAAAACTAAAATAAAGTAAAAAAGAAAAAATAAATAAATTAAAACTGAATATCCAAAAATAAAAAAAGCTAATACAAAATATTAATAAACACTATAATAGTAGATAAATAATACTAAAATAATACTGGTGCAACGCTGTGTAATAAATATCATTTAAAAAAATTGTAATACTAATCACGTAATACTAATAAAAATGTAATGCTAATTAAAATTAAATAAGAATAATTAAAAGTAATTTTAATTTGTTTTTCAATTAATTTAATAATTACTGTTTTAATACATTTTAAATACATTTTTAATTTTTTTTATTCTTTGCTTTTATTGTTAATTTTGTGGGGGGTTTTATACTCTTTATCATTATTTTTATTAATGGATGTTGTGATTATGATTATTTTAAATCCTATTCATGTAAGGCACTTTTATGATTGAAAAGTGCTATATAAATAAACTTGCCTTGCCTAATTTAAATAAACAAATAAACAAATAATAGGCTGTATACAGTGAATAGATTAAAATAGAGTATATTTAATAGCAGAAATTGTGCATGAATCATATGTAAAGCTTATGACAGTTTGATCACAACAAAAAAATGTTTATTTTTAATATGTACAGAACATTATCAGGTTTGCTCATTATCAGGCCCTTGCTGTTTCTCATAAAGTTGCTTATAACACAGTTCATTATCAACATCTGTTCAACACAGTAAAGTTGAAGAATATCTGCTTTGGAATATGCCATTAATCCCAATTACTGAGCAACAAACTGAACCGAAGCAACAGAAGCATACTTCATTAAAATAAAAATCAATATGCACATACATAGAAATGACTTGTAAAAATGTCATGGGACAATTAATTGTTGTTATAGGACTTCTACTAAAACGGCTACTAAACATTCTTGCATTCCCTTTATAAACCACCATCTAGTGCCTTCGGTTCAGTAGCAACGTGTCCAGTGTGAACGGACACTTCGTCTGGCTGTAAACGCAAATTTTTCAGCTATTGCATCGTTTCTGCATGCGTCTTGGCAGGTGAGTTAATGCAATCTGAGCTAAGCAAAAGTGGGTTTAGTCTTTAACCTGATCATGAAGCGTCTTAACACTTCATCAGAAAGATTAAGTAATTGGCGCGTCCCTTAAAGGATCGGGATACGCTCCCACCCTCCTTCAATTTACCTTTTCAAGCCTTTCCAAGTCGGAGCTCTAAAAGCCTGTCAATCCCGATAAATCTTCTCCTATCATCTTTGTCCCCAGCTACGAGGGGAAGATGTAGGAAGACGGATGAAGGAAGGGGGGGAAATATAGAGAAAAAAGAGCTATGTGTTATAAGAGATGTTATTGTGCAGTGTTGTGGATGTCGGGGGGAACAGTTTACTGTTTTCATTATGCTGCTCCTCGTAATTGATTAATTACTGTAGTTGAGCTAATTGAAAGTCACCTCTCTGTCTCCCGGCGCGGCGGCTGTAAATTGCGGACCGGTTGAGGGCTGCCGTTGATATGCAAACTCATGCATCGATGTCTTTATCTGTGGTTTCGTTCTCAACCTTTCCGATCCTGAACATCAGACAAACCGCAGTCGCTGTCAGGACCATGCCACTAATAAACCAATTAACTTATTAGGAGCTCATTTAGGGCTGTAAATGGCAACAAGGCCACTTGTTTGTATGAATAAAGGCAGGTTTTAGCGTCCTCTCAAGCACGGATGGCTAATGGAAGCTTGCATTCTCTTTTCACGCAGATCTGTGTAACCCTTGATTGCAACATTATGCGGGAGAAAAGCCCATTTCTCCATTGACACTAAAAAGAAGCCATTAAATATTAGCCGTGTATTTTTGCAAGCAACATATAAATCACAAACATGAAAATAAATTAAAAAAATTCTATAAAATAAAACAATAGCAACTGTTGTTACTGTAAACTAAAATGATGAAAGACCATTTTCTGTAACTGAAATAATGCTGAAAAAATTTGAAAAAACTTTACTGTAAAACTGTAAAATCAGAAAAGTTGTCTTGGCAAGTAATTCAAATTAATTAGTTTAAGCTAATGTACTAAAACTACTAAAGTTAAATAAAAATAAATCTAAATAGACATATAAAAATAAAAAAAATTAAAATGACAATATATTTTTGGAAGCAACATGCACAAAAAATGTTTTTGTTTTAATTTAAATATAAAAAGAGATTAGGTGCAACAGAGTTTTTAGTAACAATGCTATTATTATTGTTAACTAAAACTAAATAATTTTTGGTAACTGAAATATAGCTATAAAATATTAGATGAAAAACATAAGCTAAATTAAATAGAAATGGTTTTATATGTGTATATATATATATATATATATATATATATATATATATATATATATATAAATATAAATGACAAGTGTTTTAAAAAAACAAACAAATAAAAAAATAATTAAACAAAAAAACAAACAAATAAAAATAAACCATATTTTAAATCAAATAAAACAATAATAAAATAAATTAATTTAGTAATATAATAACAGAATTTTAGAATTTTTTAAATGCAATTAATATAATAAATAATATAATACAATTATAAAACATAATAAAATATAAAAAGATGATTAAATAACACTACTAATACTACTACTACTAAAAATAACAATAGTAAAAAAAAAAAAAAAAAAAAAATCCAGTCAATTCATAACTGAACATTGCCATCTTGGAAATGACCTCAAATGACTTTTCTCATTAAAGTGTGATTGATCAATCAGTCCTGACTTTACAGGTCAGATATTCAACCTCAACTATCATTTCTGTAGTCACTTTCAAGTAGGAGTGAACATGAAGCAGGGACGGCAGGCCATACCACAGAACTTCTTTGCTGAAACACAGAAAGATTTATTCATCCTAATGATAGAGCCAACCAGAAAGGAAGATCTGTGCTGATCCGATCGGGTGCTGTTGAAATGGACATTCAGTTCTGTGAAATCATACGAATCCCATACATAAAAAAAGACCCTTACATCCTAACGCTCTCCAACAGCAATTCATCCCACCGGTGGGTGCTATCAGCCACCTCCAAAACACAGTAAAGAAAATGTTCCATACATTAAAGATGATCCATTACTGGCAGATTCTGTGAACTGATATACAGTAGTCTGAAATAAACGAACAGGATTCTCTGTCACCTCATACCTGCAGCAGAAGTCCTAGTCCTGTCAGGAAAACACCAATGCTAATTAACTGCCTTAAATTCTTTCTTCTTTAAGCTGCATATGTCTGTCTGTTTGATGATTCATTTATGTTGATAATGGAGAAATACTGAACGCTGGTACGAAAAGTGCTCTGAATACAGACTCGGCCTCAGATGGAGGCTGATCTGACCTGAATACACAATCTGCTGAGAGCAAACAGAAAACCCCACATATCAGACTCATTTAAAGGGTTTGTTCTTTTTACTCAAAAATGACAATCTGCTCACCTGCAAACAAAAACTGCACATATCAGACACATTTAAAGGGTTTGTTCACTCAAAAATTAATATTCACTTAAATGCAAACATAAAACTGCATGTATCAGACCTATTTAAAGGGGTTTTTTAAAACTCAAAAATGACAATTTGCTCACCTGCAAACATAAACCTGCACATATCAGACTCATTTGATGGATTTGTTTGTGCAAATATGAAAATGTGGTCAAATGCAAACATAAGACTGCACATATCAGATGTACTGTATTTAAAGAGTTAAGTTGCTCAAAAATGAAAATCTGGTAAAAGTGGCTCATATCAGACCCATTCAAAGGGTTCGTTCACTCAAAATGACAATTTGCTCACCTGCAAACACAAAACCGTGCATATCAGAGCAATTTAAATGGTTTGCTCACTCAAAAAACGTACATATCAGACTCATTTGAAGGGTTTGTCTACTCAAAAATTTTAATTTGTTCAAAAATTGCACAAAAATGAAATTGTACTTAAACGCAAACACAAAACTGAACATATCAAACCCATTTTAAGGGTTTGTTCACTCAAAAATGAAAATTCACTCACTTGCAAACATAAAACTGCACATACACACTGTAAAAAATTCAAAAGTTGAGAAAACTTAAAAGTTCAAGGCAACCAGCTTCAGGAGATTTTTGAGTTTTCTCAAATTTTTGTTGTATAAACTGAAAACAACAAGTTGAGAAAACTCAAAATGTCCTGAAGCTGGTTGCCTTAAACTTTTAAGTTTTCTCAACTTTAGATTTTTTACAGTACAGTATCAGACTCCTTTAAAGGGTTCATTTGTGCAAAAAAAAAAAAAAAAGAAACATTGCACATATCACTCATTTAAATGTTTTTTTTTCCTCAAAATTAAATTTTTTTTTTCACATATCAGTCTAATTTAAACGGTTTGTTTACTTAAAAATAAATATTTGCTAATTTGCAACCATAACACTGCACACATCGGAATCATTTAAAACATTTTTTAGCTTATATCAGACTCATTCAAAGGGTTCGTTCACTCAAAATGAAAATTTGTTAACCTGCAAATATAAAACCGTGCATATCAGAGTCATTTAAATGGTTTGCTCACTCAAACATGAGTATTTGTAAACATTTGAAGGGTTCGTACAAAATTAAAATTTGCTCACTTGCAAACCTAAAACTGCACATCTCAGACTCATTTAAAGGGTTTGTTTGCTCAAAAATTACAATTTATTTAAAAATGGCACATATCAGACTCATTTAAAAGGTTTGTCCATTAAAAAATGCAAAATTCACTCAAATGCTTATCTGTGGAAAATTTGCTAAAATGCAAACATGAAACTGTGTATATCAGATTTCTTAAAAAGATTTGCTCACTTAAAAATGAAAATTTGCTCACCCAAATTTGTCATTTGTTAACCCTCATGTCACTCTAAACCTGTATTTCATCACTGTATGTTTACAGGCCACTGTGTTTCATACAATAAATGTTCGTTTGTGCTTTTAAGATGTGCATGTTGAGGCCTGACAATAAAATCCATTCACTTTCATTGAACATCCCCTCGAAACATCCGCTTGTGTGTTCAAAGACAGAAAGAAGGTCATGAAGGTCGAGTGGGTTTTGAACGACATGCGCGTGAGTAAAGCATGACACAGTTTTCATGCATCCCTTTAAGCACCCCTACATATATCTGATGAAATGTCTGAAGTAAATCCTGCAGCTTTAGACGGCTCTGTTCTGGGACCAGCGGAAAACCCAGATGAACTTGAGCTTTAATCCGCCTGCTGTTCAGACGCTGACGACGACGAGGCTGAGGAGGAACAGAACATGGGCAGAAAGAGGATGAAAGAGAATTGAAGGCAGATGAAAAAGCTGAAGATGGAGTGTGATGGGAGGACACAGGAAGTGGTTAAAATGGACGGCTACAAGCAAGCGATGCAAAGCAACGGCTGGCTGTTTGGAACAAGAAATGGGAGAAGTCTAAAAAAATATATATATATATTTAAAAAAATCACATACCTATATATTATCAATATAATATACGTTTTAATATATCTAATGAATATATATATGCATATTCCATAAATATTTTATTTTATACTTTAGCTATTTATCTTATGAATTTTTATTTTATATACATATACAGATTTATACATTTATATTGTCATATTTACTAAATGAACATTTCTTATTTGCCTCAAAGCCAATTAAAAAAAAAAAAATTAATTACAAATAACTTGCATACTTAAACCCTATATTTACCGGACACTTAAAAAGTAAATAAATAAATAATCTAAAAAAAAAAACACTAGCCAGTCTCTATTACTTAGATTCTTGATAGAATGATAGAAATATTTAGTTTTGTCTCCAAAACGAAATTCCTCTTCCTGTTATTTCAACTCAAACTCCACTTCAACACCCTGTAGGTCGAGGCCAATTCAATTCACATTCACACTCATGAATTGTATGGGAGCCGGTGTTTCAAGTCTGAATTTTGCCCAGCCCTGGTGGATGAGAAGGGCCTGAAGGCAAAGCAGGAGGGTGAAACACAGCAAACTGCATAATTCTGGCCTCATGTTTTTTTTCCAAACAGAGAAATATTGCGAGGTACAGAGAAAGAGAGGGATGAAAGCTGTGTTTTCTTTGCTCCCTTCATTTATTTGCACACAGTCAGCAGGTTTGGCTTGGGTCTGCAGGGAGCGGATCGATGCCACTTTCTATAGCCCCAATGCTCTCATCCATCTCTGACATCAAGACAGTGTGATGATGGACCAGAGAGAGACTCATACAGCATCACTGATGCATCCCAGTGCTACAGTCTCAGAGAAATCGCAATAATAACAATCATTTTCATTTATTTACATCACATAAATAATTAAACAAGGAAAAAGCTTTGCGAGAATAATCCGTGGCTTTAAATAATGAAGACAAATATAAAGAGTGATAGTTTCAAACACTTTTAAACTATACTTCTCAACATGATGAATTAGTATTCATATGTAAGCGCATAAATATTTCTGTATGTTTGGACAGACAGTGATATGTACAATACTAACTTATAAAATGAAAAGATTTTTATGCATGAAGTGCAAATCTTTACAAACCTTTATAATGAATGTGATTATTTGAATATGTTTAACTGCATCACATTTATTGAACACAGTTAATGTATCTACATAACACGCATTGAAACGGTTTCATTACGTCTGTGTGATTTCTAAAATCTGATACACCGTGTTGAACCCTAAAATTTAACAGAGTTTCACATGTATTTCTCACTTGTTGAGATCTGATGATAATTAAATTCATCCATAAAAGAGTGCAAATGTATTTACTTTTAGTAGGCCCATCTGGATTTCATTTATAAATAAATCTGCTATTAAAAACATATTTCTCTGATGTTCCCCATTATTTGCTGGTAAATGAGAGTCCCACTATGGGTATTAAACTCACCTGCTTTTGCACGTCAAGATTCATACAATGTTGTGAAAAATAAACCCAATTAAAGTCTATTTTCAGCATAAGTGTGCAAGTTTGAGATTTCTATCAGGTTTAGCTTCCTCTGTAATAGTTTGAATTTGATTGTTATTTTAGGCATTTGATGCACTAATAAATGTACAAGGTGTATTACATTTTCTCACACAAGAAATGGGCATTTCTGCTTATTTAAGCAGTACAAACCATTACAAAATGCACATTACATGTCATTTGTTAAATTATAATGCCCTTTACCTATTAAAATTGGTGAAATGACAATATCTATAAAACATGGGGTGCACTTATATTTATATATATATAAGTATATATATTTTATACACTTATATATATACAGTGCCTTCCATAAGTATTGGAACAGTAAAAACTAAATTTCTTTCTCTGCTGTGGAGTCAAGACATTTGCAAATATGATCAAAAGATGAATATGCGACAAAACTACAGAATGTCACATTTTATTATTAGGTCTTTCAACACATAGATGTTTTACCAAATAAAAAGGACAGTGCTATTAGGGTTCATCCCACTATTTGATGTGAGCATAAGTATTGGATCAGTTGAATTTAAGGCAGATGTAAAAGATTAAAAGCTAATATTTAGTTGCAGATCCCTTGCGTGCAATCAGAGCAGTGAGTCTGTGACCCCATAGACATCACCAGACTCTTGGTCTTATGCTTTGAAATGCTTTTCCCAGCATTTAATGCAGCCAATTCCAACTGTAGCTTGTTTTGAGGAGTTTCTGTCTTTAGTCTCCTCTTCAGCTGGTGAAATTAATGTTCAATCGGATTTAAATCTGGAGATTGATTTTGGCAATCTAAGACTTTACATTTCTTTGCCCTGATAAAGACCTTGACTGGACTGGCAGGGTGTTTTGGGTCATTGTCCTGATCCAATATGAAGTGCTTTCTAATGAGTTTGGTGGCATTTTCTTGAATATTGGTAGCCAAGATGATTTTGTACCCTTCCAAATTCATTCTGCTACTGCCATCATACGTTAAGTCATCATTAAAATGAAGAGGTCCTGTTCTAGAGACAGCCGTGCATGCCCATGCCATGACACCACCTCCACCAAGCTTCACAGATGAGGTTTTATGCTTAGGATCATTTGCAGTTCCCTTTTTTCTCCACACTTAGATAAAGGTTAATCTTTGTCTCATCTGTCCATCAACTCAGTTCCAAAACTCTACTGGCTCACATTTGTGAAGAATCTTGCCTTTCTATTTTTGGTGCTGATCAGAGGTTTGCATCTTTCTGTGTAGCTTCTGTAATTCTGTGTCAAATTCTCCTGCGGACTGTAGATTGACAGAGCATCACCCCAGTTTTCTGGAGGTTGTTGGTGAATTTTACAGACATGTATTTTAGGGTTCATTTTCAGCTTTTATGATTTGTCCGTCATCAACTGCTGTTGTTTTTCTCAGCCGATCAGGTCGTCGTTTGTTGCTGATGTCACCGGTAGTTTCCAAACTCCTGATTTCTCCATGCCATTTGTTTTTCCTATAGATCTAATTGACTTCCTCTTTTCTTTTAGCATCCAAATTGCTTGCTTTTCTTTCAGAGTTGGCTTCCTCGTCTTCATCCTGGTTTGTGTGTGTCATCATCTAATGCAAGACTTAGAATGCAGAAGCAATGGATATAACTGATAAGACACATTCTCTGTTTTTAATATCTGAATAATTAATGCAACAGGACACAGCTCAACACTAAGACCTGTGAGGCAACTGTTCCAATACTTATGCTCACATCAGATAGGGAGATGAAGCTCTAAAAGTGCTGATCTTCTTAGCAGGTAACACATCTTTGTGTTGAATCACCCAATAATAAAATGTGACATTCTGTAGTTTTGTCATATTCATCTTTTAATCATATTTACAGATTTCTTGAATCCACAGAACAATTTTGTCTTTACTGTTCCAATACTCATGGAGGGCAATGTATATATATATATATATATATATATATATATATATCAATTAATAATATATGATAAAAATAATATAAAATATAGTATAATAAAGGTGCTATTCAATATATATATATATATATATATATATATATATATATATATATATATATATATATATATATATATATATATATATATATGCTATTTAATATATCTACGTATTAGATGCTGTCAATACTTAATATGATCAATACTAACATGAAAAAAAAACAAGTTTCTGTATGAATACCAAAGACTTCACACTGAAAAGCTTAACAAGTTTCTAGAGGAGCATTTATGCTGATTACCCTAACATGCAGGTGAAGATCTTTGGCTCTCAAGAGGAATGATATAAAACTCTCTTGTACCTGTGACTTAATAGATCTCATTTAATAATGCATGTGCAATTTTTAAGAATGCTGAACATTCAACGTACATCTTATGTTAAATTGCTCAAAAGCCTTTTTGGACTGGCCTCGTCTCAGGCAAGCTGAAAGGTTACACATGGAGCGCGGGAGAAAAAAAGCAGTGAAGGAAATGCCAAAAACTGTGACAGGAACCTGTAAAATGAGAGTGTCATAGTTGCCCTTGAGCAAGGTCCACATCTCGCTCCGCTCAGGCGGGACTAAAGCGCTAATGTGCACTGTATGAAAAATGTAAGTGGCGTAAATCGTATTAGATTAGGCGACCCGCTGAGTGAATAAATGACAGAATAAAACAATGGCTCTCGATGGAGGAGGGCAGTGGGGAATGTGGCATTGCTTGGGGTTGAAATAGGCCTCCAGCTGTTCCCATCATCCTCCATCCACAGCCTCGACCAGGTGTGTACATGTCATGCTTCTTACTAACTTTCCTAAGTTAAATTAACACCCCTTATTAGCCTCTTAAAGGGGTAGTTAAGACCATTAAGATGTAGGGGACTTTTTTCTTGAGTAGAACAGTAAAAAAGGTTTTTAGCTGAATCCGGAGTCCTTAGTGATTCATAAAATCTAATTCAGTGGCTGTACATTTTTGAGAATAAAAAAAAGCATATCAAAGAACACAAAATTAATCCCTGTGGCTCCTGATGATACATTAAGGTCTTACGAAACAAATGATCAGACTGTGCAAGAAACTGAACATTATTTACAACATTATTACCAGTAATCCATAGTCTCAGGCAAACAGTCCAGAGTGATGTTCGGTTCACAAACGAATCATCCGTTTGAATCGGTTCTTTTTTGTGAACTAGATGAACCAGTTGACCAAATTGGACTGAAGCGTCTGAAACAGTTTGTGACTTGAGCAGCACAGATCAACAAGTTAATCAATCAAAACTCACTTTTAGATGCCTGACAGTCACTCCGACTCAAAACGTGCCAAAATACCAGCGTATCTGATCCTATGACAAATGAATCATTCAGAGCTCTATCCAACAGACACTGAACTGAGTCACTTTCTCATCGTTTATGTAAAAAGGCAAGCTGATGAAGATGAGTCTATTCACTTTATACACTAGACATGTTTTCACAACCACGTTTCACATTATTACCGGGTGCTTTAATAATGTAATTGTGTATACTGTATGTTACGTCATTGCGTAATTACATAAACAACTAGCAAATTGAACCAGTTCATTGAAACAAGCTGGCCAGAAGAACCAGTTAGCGAAAAATAATCATATTTCCTCATTTGTATGAGGATTTGCCTCTGGATTACACATAATTATGTTGTAAATAATGTTCAGTTTCTTGCACAAACTGATCGTTTCACTTCATTAGACAAATAAATCATCAGGAGCCACGGGTATTAATTTTGTATATGAATCACAGTTTCTGCTAAAAATCTTCTTTGCTGTATTCCTGAAGAAAAAATGTCATACATCTTGGATGGCAAATGTTCATTTTTGGGTGAATTAGCCTATCCCTTTAACATCTTTATCTGGCCAGCAATTTTCCAGAGGGCCACAAGAAACTGCGGATCACTATTCCTGCTCAGCCAGGTGCTGCAACCATGGCCTATATATCACGCAATGACATGTCATCTAACAATGTGTGTCGTGCCCTCGCTATCCCTCTGAGGCTCGTGATCGCCAGCAGAAGCTCATCTGTAAAGGGCCAGCAGAAAGTCATGGGGTAGAAGGAGACTGTAATCAAGACCCGGAGTGAAAACACACGTGTGTCTGGGAATGTCATGTGGAATTGTGCTTGTGTTGAAAGTGAGGCGAGTTGAGAAGCTCGTGTACACCTTGAAGCACTTGAAGTTTGCAAAAATTCACGGCAGACCCCCTAACGGGAGCCTCGGGCTGTTCGGGAACTCAGGGAAGCTGGGAAGTTCAATGATATATTATTCAGTATTCAGTATGAAATTAGTATTCTTGCAAACAGGATTTAAAACTGAGAACCAGCTTTTATCATTACAACCACTAATAAAAAATGATTATGTTTAAAATATACCTACCAGGGTTATTATAGTTAACTAAAACTGAAACTAAACCATAAAAAAAAAAAAAAAATCAACAATTAAAGAATGAAACCATAAAAAAAAAACACTGAAATAAACTTAAAATAAATAACGATAACTCATTAAATAATATTAACAGATACAATGTTTGATTTTAATAATGTGTAAGTAAATATTGAAATGAACATTTAATAAGATTTTTAAAATGCTTTGGAACTATTTTCTTTGTTAATTAATGTTAACTAATGTAGTTACCTAACGTTTAAAAATTGTAAAGTGTTACCACAAAAAGTATAATATTTTCCTACCTCACTACTCAATCTACAAGGCCGCAAGAAGAGAAATGATGTTTCAGTTTGAGAAAGTGAAGTAACACAACACAACACAGACAATACATCTTTCATGCCTTGCTGGCAAGAAAACAAATATACATAGTCCGGTTCGTAAACAAAGGACTCATATGAGGCAGCCACTGGTCACGACTCATGAATCATTCTAAAGTATGAATCAGTCTAATGTGCCACTGACAATCAGTCAGAGTGATTCTTAAATTAAACCAAAAGTCCGAAAGTCACTGCTTTAAAGGGTTAGTTCACCCCAAAATGAAAATTCTGTCATTAATTGCTCACCCTCATGTCGTTCCAAACCTGTAAGACCTTCGTTCATCTTCGGAACACAAATTAAGATATTTTTGATGCATTCCGAGAGCTCTCTGGCCCTCCCATAGACAGCAAGGATCCTTACAGGATCAAGACTCAGAAATGTAGCAAGGAGATTGTTCAAATAATGTTATAAAGCTATGAGAATACTTTTTGTGCACAAAGAAAACAAAAATAATTACTTTATTTAACAATTTGTCTCCTCTGCATCACCCCATAGCACCATTTTGAAGAGTATCACGTACACAGTGATGGGCAGTAGCGTCGCTACAAGTAGTGACGCTAGTAGTTTAACTACATTTCTTAGTAGCGTGGTGGTAGCGTCGCTGCTTTCTTAATCAAATAGCTTTTTTAGTAGCTAAGCTCTTTTTTTGATCAAGTAGCGTGGTAGCGTCAACAAAAGCTGACGTTACATTATCCAAAGCATTTCTGAAACTCAAGCTCAAATCGGAAATATAACTGCTAAGGATCACTGATCCTGGACCAGTAAAAGTGACGCCACCGCCACTAAACCTCGTAACGTCATTGGCTCCTCAAACTGTCAGTCAAACCTCATTATTCCTCCCGCCTCTCTCGTGAATGAAGTGCGGCGCGCAGTTTGGAGGATCTTAGTTTGTTTGCAGTATGAAGGTAAATAAAATAACTGTTGAATGAATAAGTACAGCGTTCAATAAGTACAGCGTTCTCTTTACTCAAAGAAACACTATATTTATAAAGGCTAATGTTTTTTTTGTATTTGAGGAGCGGAGAAGAGTGTCTTAGCATTTGTTGTGAAGTCACAGTCAGATAGCTTGTGAGAAGCGCTGAATCTTTTATAATATGATACTTTGGCCAAATAACAGAAAAAAAAAAACTGAGCGCCCACATAGCGACAGAAAACTGTACAACCTGCAAGTTCATGATGCCCTTAGATGCCCGTACTGCCTTCGAATGTGGCGTTAATGACGGGGGAAAACATTCGAAACATTCAAAAACGTAGTATTTGGACTTGATTTTGGTGAAACGTTAATAATATAATGAATGACCATGCAACGATGCAAATAACGTAGCCTAAGTTATTTGTAGGCCTATACATCTGTACAGTAAGATTTCATTAATGTTAGCTAATGTAAACTAACATGAACGTACGATGAACAATACATTTATTACAGTTTTTATTCATCTTTGTTAATGAAAATAGAGTCGTTCATTTGTAGTTCATGTTAGTTCACAGTGCATTAATTAATGACAACAAACACAGCTTTATTTTAATAATGCATTAGTAAATGTTGAAAGTATTGTTCATTTTTAGTTCGTGTTACCTACACTAGTTAACTAATGTTAACTAATGAACCTTATTGTGAAGGGTTACCATTTACATTTAGTTATTTAGCAGACACTTTTATCCAAAGCAACTTACAAATGAGCACAATGGAAGAAATCAAAATCAAAAAAGAGCAATGATATATAAGTGCTAAAAAAAAGTCTCAGTTAGCTTAACGCAGTACATGTAGCAAGGATTTTTTTTATTTTTATTTTTTTTTATTTATTTTATTGTTTTATATATTAAAAAGAAAACAAAGATAGAATACAAAAAGATTAGAGAAGCAAGTGTTAGTTTTTTTTTTTTTTTAAGAAAACAAGCAGTTAGTAAATAAATATTTTTTTTTAGAGTGCAAGTCTTTTATTTCTTGATTCTTGAAGATGGTTAAGACTGATTTTTGTTGCCAAATTGATTTGGAACAGCTGTTGAATAAACAACTAAACTGAACTATTATGCCTGTCTATCTGCTTGACTGACGGTTGTATTGATCACTGAGAGAGCATTGACTTGGTATGATGTTGGTTCAATATAAAAATGATTTTTTTTTTAAAAATAGCTTAGATGTGGTAAACTACTTTTGCCGTGTTGTTGTAGCTTAGCTTGCTACATTTCACAGGGCTGTAGCTTTAGTGTAGTGAAGCTTCATTTAATGAAGAGTAACTCTTAGCTTAGCTTACTACATTTTCCAAGTAGCTTGCCCAACACTGGAAATAAGAACCAAAACCGCTGACAGTGAGGACTATGGTGCGGTTGTAAGGCATTATGGGACCTCAGGGTGTCCCTCAGCAGTTTCCTCATATGAATTTGACCAAAGCTTTATGAATGACCATCACTCCTCTTTCATTCGCCAGTCATTTGCAGTCCACTCACTGTCTGCCTCCTAATGACGAGTCTCCTATTTGTAGTCATTTCAGGAAATTCAACGACCTACTTGCCAGGGTCACGCGCAAAATGAACTAGACAAGCATCTTTGAAGATTATGATAATAGATTCGAGGGGAGAAATCTGGATTGCCTTGAAATTCACTAGCACGGATCCTCATCTCATTACCCTCTTGCGTCGCAGCCTGTATCAAAAGCGTGATAAAAATACACAGCAGATAACATTAGCATTGTATATTTCCACGCATAATATCCTTTGTCCTTTTTTTTCCTGCTAAAAGATAGCATATTGGCCGCGTCTTTGAAGTGCAGGCTGAATAACACTGAGGGAACGTCCTGTTCCAAAGCACAGAGAATAACGCCGCCATGCACACGCTGATGCCTTTGGGTGGAAAATGATAGCTTTTTTGCTGCACGCAGGCGATCTGAAAGGCCTGACGGCGACTCAACGTACTGCGGAGCAGCATCGCTTGGGAAAAGCAAATTCATGCAAATGAGTTTATCTAGGAGCCGTCGAGTCGTGCATTCAAAGGTGTGTTTACCGCTAACAAATTGAAATGTGGAGTTAATAGTAGAGTTCTAGCTCGCTCCCAGACAGAGGCTCGCTTTTCCCAAAGAAAATATGGACAGAGACAGCGGCTTATCTGCGAGAAAAAAAAAACAAAACAAAAACAAAACCAGCTGTGAATGTTTTATGAGCGGATCTTTGAGCGCCGCTGCTGTATGTAGAAGGAAATAAACACATTCATTATGAAACACACGTTATGGCCTATAAACCGGTGGAAATTATGGCTAAGTGGGAGTTTAGTGGGATACTGGGGCAGGTTTGACTCCATGATAACCTTAACAACACATTTAACCCTATAAAGCCTATTTTTAAGGTATTTAAATAACAAAATGATCAAAACTTTGCTGTTAAAACCTGTACACACAATCTGCAACATGCCGTCATTTAATGGACTGAAGCAACCTACTTGCTTATCCAAAAAAATCTGTCTAAAATATGATCATCAGGCTTTTGAGGAGCATTTATTTGTTCAGCTCTCAATTATCATTGTATTGCATTACATTATATGTTTTGATCGTCAAACTAAGCATTTAAATATCATCTCAAGATTTTGGGTGGCACTCAGTGGCTTTTATGGTATAACGCCTAAACAAAATTGCATATGAACCTCAATTTTTTTTTATTTTTTCTATTGGAGATAGATTGATGATTGATATTTCTATCATTTTATGTATGCAGTCTATTATATCCCCTTAATCAGAATTGCTTACTTTTGTCTATATAAATAAAAATATCTGCATCATATTGCATATTTTTGCAAACACTGAGAGTTTTTTCCTTCATGTTCTCAAAGTATCATACTACATGAGCCATAAAAGCATCATGTATGAAATATGATACTCAAAAAAAACATATGCAAATTTCTTTTAATTATTGTCTAAAAGTTTACCTCTCAACACAGTGATTTTTTTTTTTTTTTGCGACTTATTTTCCAGAAGATACCATAATACAATTTTATAGTATATTTTAATATTTTAAAAGACCATTTATTAGAAAAATGAGTCAGTTGTTTATTTAGTACCCACTATATGCCAATGATAGATGAAAAATGAATTGGATTGATTTAAACCACTATCGTTAAATTCAGGAGTCATTTTGACTGATTCATTTAAAGAACCAGCTCAAAAAAATCATTTGTGTGTGAATCAGTTATCACTATTGGTCACTATTAAAATCAGTATTCTCGACTTGAACAATCAAGCCCATTTTATGTGCAATGTGCTTTTCACAAAGCATATTATTTGTACAAAATAGTGCATTAATGCACCCAAGAAAACACCCACTGTATAGCAAGTGCAACAAACACGGTTTGGCCTGAAATATGAAGCATAAGTCAAACACTGCATATGTAGTTCTGCAGCAGATCCAAATGTTCATTTAGGCTTTTTATAATCTGGACTGAGCTATAGACGAGCCTCTGGTGAATAAGGATGTTGACAGAAGCCAGTGTGGGTCCAGCAGGAGTCTGGGTCGCTCACTGCTGAGGGGGCGTAAAGTGCCCAGGTGCTGTGAAGCGCGAGGCTCAAGATTAAAGGAGGGCGTAAGAGCCATCGAGCCTCGACCGGACTCCAGCTCGTGTCCAGGAGCAGCATGCAAGTCGAGCTGTCAGAAAAGATGAGCCGCCTTTGAACACATAACGCCAGCTCAGTGTGTCAGTCCTGCAGAAGCAGCTATGGCAGATCAACATGATCTCATTAGTAGTGTTGTTATTTGTACATAAACTGTGGTTCAGGCAGGCACAAATACATTTTGAAATCGGACATTGTGTTACCATAGAAATGGTACTTCAAAATCTTTTAGCAGTCTACGCCCCCTTAGCGGGGGTGTCATATTACAAAATGTATTACGGTCTTTTAGAATCAAAACTTTTTATAATCTTGACAAAATACATATCAACATATCACTGGAAAGGTCTGAGTCTCAAGATTACATATTTATATATATTTTGAAATACATGTAATATTGAGAGAAAAATGTATAGATTTGTAACATCAACAACAACAACAAAAAAATCCAATGGATTTTGGGTGGCACTCAGTGGCAACTCCTAAACAAAAATTGCATATGAACCTCAATTTTTTTTATATCAACTTCAAATTTGGAACACAACTTATGTAGACATATGGCTTTAATTTTATTTTGTATTTTACACTTTTTTTAAAATATTTATTTTATATATAATAAAAGAAAATGCATAATACATTTTCTTTACAGTAAATTTAAACTTCTATTTTTTATACTTTCAATTTATTAAATGATTCACTTCTGTAACACTCTGCTAATTGTCTTCTTTAAAAAGAGACCAACCTTAGATCTGTATTCAAAAGTGTTAATGAATTATGATAATTTAAGTTTGTATAGTGCAAATTTCTCATGATAAATAAACAAATAAACAACTTCAGAAAACAATATACATCCTTTGAGGATCAACATTCTTATTTAATTTTTTCTATATAATAATTTTATAGAATTGCAATATTTTACAAATTTTTTAACTTAAATATATTTATTAAATATATATTTTTTTTAAATCAAACAGTCATTTAAGTAGTGCCAATGAGTTTTTATCAAAACTATATTTTATTTATAAATACATATGCTATTAAAATATACTTATTTATAACTTATAAAATATAATTTATAGATTTAATATTAAATGGTTTAACACCATAACAGTTACTGCATTTGCTAAAATAAAATAAATTCTAATGTTCTTTTCCACATCTGTAATTAATTTATGAATAAATCTGCCATTTAAGTCAATATTTTCTATATATTTTTATTAAATATTATATATATTATTTAAATTTAATATTAAATTATTATTAAAACAAAAATATCATATAAAATTGTTATAAAATAAAATAAAATAAATTAGAATTAATACATCTGCCAGAGATAAATGAGAGTCTAACTATATGTTTCACTGTCTATCCAAACATGAAAATGCATGTGTGCACTTACATATGAATACGAATGAGCCTGAAAAACCCTCAACTCCTCCAGCAAACTTCAACAGAGAGACTCAAGTGAGAAGGATTTAAATAAGAAACGCTGAGCTTCTCCTTCCAGGATACACGGCCCAGATAATGCTAATGATGTCCTCTGGGATACGGCATTACCAGGACATGCATCTCCATCCTTGGGGAACCCCTCTTACAGTCTTTTCTTCTCTGGCCCGAGATAACATAAGGCAATCGTGTTCTCATAATGGCATTAATTTTTAGATAAGATGACTAACATAAGATGACTATCTCAGTGAACAGTTTCATTTTGCCATGATCCAAAAAACCCTCGTTCTTTGTACAGAACGAGTGCATTAATTTCGCAAATTAACCCTAATAAACTGTAAAATTACCCCATAGTGAGTGAGAATACAAAAAATTAAAACATTGCACATGACAGCTGCATCCTGCAAACAAAGCACTGGAGAAAACGGCAAAATCCAATCCATATTACATGAATTAATACACAACATCCAGAAGTCAAAGTGCACATTGTCCCATTAGGTAACAAAATCAAGTGATATTATATGAACACTTCTGGGTATTTCTTCTGCCCATTGCTAAATTTAGGCCATGTTCCTGCAAGAACTGTAAATTAAATCTCACCACAGCAATGAGCTGCTTCTCATGTTTACATTAACTGCATTAACATCTTTGTGGTTTAAAATTAAGGATGAAAAGTTGTGAGCTGAAATGAAAAGGGAACTATATTTCAATTGAATTAAACTTTTTAACCTCTGTAAGAAGTTTTAACCCCGACCGTCTGCTTTAGACACAAAAGAGAGCATTTTTTTATGGCATAAAATTATAGTTTTTGAACAGGTTCATTGAACAAGAAAGGAAACTAGACTTCATATGCACTATTACAAAAATGCACAATTACACTATTCATCCATCTGTAAAAAGTTTGAACACTGACTGCCTACTCTAAGCACAAGAGAGAAGATACCTGTGAACAATTTATGCTGTAAAATAATAGTTTTCCAACAGGTTCATTGAACAGGATTAGAAAATGTGCAAATGTGTCAGACTTCAACACTACAGGAAACCAGATTTCATATGCATTAAGAAAAAAAAGAAAAAAAAAAACCCCAGCAAAATACCCATTTTTAACTTCTCAAACTGGTGAATTATTCATGGGCTTCTCTCTGACTGTCCGTTCCCGGCAACAACTGTTCGGAAAACCGCCCACTCCCACCTACAGCTGGGAAAATGAGTCCCGCGCCGCAGCTAATCTAACCGGGTTCCGGCGGGTTACGCAAACCTCTAATTTGAGCGGCCCAGAGCACATGAAGTACATGAAATTAGCTGCAGGTAAAACAGCTTACATGACACATCAAGCACTGTGAAAATAAAAAAATAAAAATAAAAAAAAATGACGCAACAAAGAGGAAAGTTTCTAAGATACTTTGTGCAGTCAGTATTTAATACAGGGCTTCGAATTAGAGTGCAAATGACTTTGATCACATCTGTATTTAATTTATAAACATATCTACCATTAGAAAGACTTTATTTATCAATTTTTAAATGTTATATAATATTATATGTTGAAATGTTTTCTAAGCTTTTTTGTGTGGTAAACATTTAAAAACATTAAAAAATAATACTTTTCTTCAGCAAGGATGCATTGTGTTGCTCAAAAGTGACTGTAAAGACATCTATAATGTTGCAAAATAGTTCTGTTTCAAATATATGTTGTACTTTGGAATTTTCCATTCATTAACAAATCATCAGAAATGGTTTCCACAACAATATGACGCAGCACAACTGTTTTCAATATCGATAATAATCAGAAATTTGAGCAGCGAATCAGCATATCAGAATGATTTCCGAAGGATCATGTGACACTAAAGACTGAAGTAATGATGCTGAGAATTCAGCTGCGCATCACAGGAATAAATTATATTTTAAAATATATTCAAATTGAAAAGAGCTGAAATTGTGATATTACAGTATATCACAATTTTGCTGGTTTTTCTGTATTTCTGTTTAAATAAATGCAGCCTTCTTCAAAAAAAGAGACTTCTTTCAAAAACATAAAAAATCACACCAATGATGCAAAAGTGTAGAAATATCTGAGAATGCAGTAAATTACACTCTCCTGTTGTTTTGACCTTCACTGAATACCGTAACTAAACCTACATTTCTCCGTGTGCAACCTGCTGAACCTTCATTATGGACTTCAGCGTTTTTGCCAAGTTTCTGAGCAAAATAACAGTCGGGGGTTCGAGTGCTGCTGGCATCACATCTAACATAAAAGCAAAATTAAATCAATAAGGAGAGACTGATCTCACAAACGGCTTGGAATCACAATGTGCTTCGTGATGCGAGCATCCAGAACACACAGCCTTCTGTAACACACACTCGCACCTTATCGATCCCAATCAGGACATGAAGCATTTAGAGCACTAATCCCATCCTAACAGCGCTCTATACTACAATTAACCCAGAAAAGCCTGCTGTCTTATATCTGATGTGCAAATTTCAAAGGCCTCTAAATGATCAACATGAACAAAACTTTGCTGAAAAACCTGTTGCACACAATCTACTGCATGCATTCTCTCTGATTTTTACAAAGTAAAAAAATCTTTTAGTAATATACAAACATGCACCTTCAGCTCTTTTCGCTGTGAAATCTTTACTGATTATATAAAGTAAATGTAAAAATTACTTTTATAAGCTATTTTAAAATGAACACTTACAGAACTAAAGCAACTTTCAATTCAGCAAAGATGCATTAAATTAATCAAAAGTAGGGCTAAAGATTACATTTTTCTGGCTGTTAGTATAGTGCTCTTGTACTATCACTACTTTAAATTCTAAGGAAGGAAGGAAGGAATTAAATAAATTAATACTGGAAATCATCTGATGTTTTTTGGACTCCTCCATATAAACGACCAGTCATTTTTAAAAATAAATTAATACTTTTATTCAGCAATGATGCATTTAATTGATCATAAGTGATGGGAAAGACATTTATTGTGTGAGAAAAGATATGATTTTTCACATTTTTTCATATGTTAGGCTTTACAGGGTTAATAGTGTTCTACAAGCACTGTGTAAACCATGTATTTTCTTGTTTTGAATGATAAATTCTTAAGAACACCAGACATAAAATCCGGTACGCCGCCATTCCTTATTCCCCCAGAAACCTGCGAAACAAATAACAACAGATTCGGTAAAGATCTGCGTATCGACTGGTGATTTGGAGTGCATCCTGGAGTATTACTCCACAGCTGTGCTGAGATCCTCCCTCGCAACACAAAGCTCCCCAGAGACGGGAAACCCTTTTGCTCCACTGCCTTGTCCAGCTTCGGCGTGCCGCACAAACCAGCGGCTTCTCTTTGATGGTAATTGACTGCGGGGTCTGGGTGTTTGTCGGCGCTGTGCACCTTTAGCATCTCATTTGGAGGATGGCAGCACTGTGTGCTCTGAATGTCACACTCTCCTTGGGATAATCAATGGGGGCGATCAGATAGCGGACACCTGAGGGACGGCTCCAGCCGTGTGGCTCTGGCAAGGACTGAACCCGCGTTGATTAGTCATCAGTCGAGGTGCGATCGATAGCTTGCTTTCCATTGCTAAACATCGCCACCTATGTGTTTAAAATCCCTTTATTGCAGAAAGATGTATGGTAAAGATAAGGCAGGTAACGCTTGGCTTGTCTAGGAAACCAAACGCCTGTTTTCTTACTTGTTTAAATCAGCAGTTTGTTTACTTTGAGTTTTTGTAAAGCCCACACCAAATCTGCGCCCACTGAAAGCTCTGCTGATGTCCACGAGGCATTTGCAAAGTTACACACATCCCACACTTCTTGTGTGTTTGTTTATAAAATACTTTGGCTAATTTGATTATGATTTCTGCCTGGGCAGGGCGGAATATGAATATGTGAGGTAGTAGAAATGTGTTGCTATATCATTACCGCGGTAAACAAGTGTAGAAGGTGTTAATGTGAAAATGTTTTTACACTGATGGATAATCGGTGCAAAAACATTAAGAATTTAGGTAAGCTATGAACTGTTTGATCATTTAGTTTGTGTCCATCAAGTTCCAAATAAAAAGTAATCATAAAAATAATCTTCTTTTTTGTTTAATTTCCAACAAAACTGATATACTCCACTTGTTAAAAGTTTTAAATGGGCATGTTCTTCTGCTCACCAAAGCTGCATTTATTTCATTAAAAAATACAGAACAAAAAATGAAATATTATTATAATTTCAATTAACTTTTTTAATTTAAATATAGTATTAAAGAATATTTTATTACTATGATCAAAGCTGATATTTCAGCATCATTACTCCAGTCTTCAGTGTCACATGATCCTTCAGTAATCATTCTAATATAGAGATTTTCTGCTCAAGAAACATTTCTTATTACTATTACAAGTTTAAATCAGTTGTTGCTGCTTCATATTTTTGTCTTTAGCCTAATTTTTGACCAATTTAATGCGTCCTTGCTAAATAAAGCACTAATTCCTTAAAAAAGCAAGGATGCATGAGAATAAAAAAGAATAAAGTGTTGCACATTTAGCTCAAATTCTATATTTTTGTTTTTACTGTCACTTTTACCCAAATTACTGCATCCTTGCTAAAAAAAATTCCTTGATAAATCAAGAGTTGCATGCTTAAATTCTGCATAATTCTGTAGATTTCCCCTCAAATCATGTCAAAAACTATACAGCAAAAGACTGTGGATCTCATCTGAGATGGTCTTTTCTTCAAAGCATGGCAACAATGCATCTCTTTGCCATGCTTTTATATGCATCTAAAGTACATTGGTGTGTGTCAGCGAGGCGTGAACACATTAAGCACGGCGTGATTATTGATAATGAACTGAGAGGAACATTTAATTGGAATTCTTGTATGCATTAATAATCAGATCATATTAAAGATTAGTCAAGTCTGTGGTCATTACCTAACACTTTCTATCTGCTATGAATCAGCATATTTCACGCCACAACCCGAAAGAAATCGCAGGAAGCACAGACTCATTTTGGACGTTATCCGTCCGTTTCACATAAACAGAAGATCTAATGACCAGAGCTCGCGAGCCAGAGCTGCGAGACGCGCTAGTAATTTCTCAAGCCAGATTCATTTGACAAGGGTGTTGGCTCTGATTTATTTCGCAGCCCTGCCAAGAGGCGACGTGCCGCACCTGCATGTCCTGCGCCGGACGGTGGCTCATCATGCAACAGAAAGGGTCAGAGAGCAGAAAGTCCAGCGCATCATCTTTCTGAGCCGCAGCGTGCTGAATTATGAAATGAGTTTCTTCAGAGACATAATCATGTGTTGATCGATGACTAAGCCCAAACAGGGAGGAAATTATATTTTACTGTCCTTTTAAATCATGAACGGAATATTTCATGCTTTTTTCACGTTCTCAGTCTCTTTGTAAAGTGAACATATCTGCAGGCAGCAATTACGATGCCGAGCACACGCTGCAATGCCCATTGTAAGGTCACAATGTGCAAATGCGTTGCCGAGATATGCCTCTATTTAAAGTCTTCATTAAGTTTTCATTAAGATGAATTGCAAAAGAATCTATTTAGTTTAGAGTTTGAGGGGTTTTTTTTATATAATTTGAGGCAATTCAAATGAATAGTTCACCCAAAAATGAATATTTGCTGAAAATGGCCATTTAGGATGTAGATGAGTTTGTTTCTTCATCAGATTTGGAGAAATGTAGCATTGCATCACACCAATGGATCCTTTGCAGTGAATGGGTGCCGTCAGAATGAGAGGCTAAACAGCTGTGGCCATTTATGATAACTTAAAAAATTAATATAATCCACTCCAGTCCATTAGTTAAGTTATGGTGTGGTGAAGTGATGTGTGTTTGTGTTTGTAAGTATCGTTTCCTTCATTAAGGTGTTTTTAACTTCAAACCGTCAAGGCCTGTATCCATAATACTGTTTTCTCCATTGAAAAAGTCATCTGATCTAAATCAGGAGAAAATCTACACATATCAAGCACCGTTTACAAGAGAAAACGGTCCAAAATAGCACTAAACAAATATGTGGCTGGATTTTGATGTGAGAGACAACAGGAGATGGACTTTTTCACTGGAGGAAGTGTTATTATAGACTTGATTTGTTTATTACAGATGCTGTTTGGACTCTCATTCTGACGGCACCCATTCACAAGTGATGGAATGCTACATTTCTCCAAATCTGATGAAGAAACAAACTCATCTACATCTTAAATGGTCTGATGGTGAGTTAATAATAAGCAAATTTTCATGTTTGGGTTCAGTAATGGGGAATCTAATAAAATGGTGTAAAATGGTTAAAATCACATTACCGTAAGCCAAAAAAATATATAATAATAATAATAATAATAGTCTGGATAAGGGGGCGGGGAGCAGCACCTCATTTGCATTTAAAGAAATTTCCACTCAAAATAGGCATTTTCAAAATGATATAATAAATGATCTGTGGAGTATTTTGAGCTGAAACTTTACAAACACATTCTGGGGACACCAGAGACTTATATTACATATTGCAAAAAGGGGCATAATATGTCTCCATTTAATTATAATAATATATCAAAATATTGCATTTTTGATCATATAAATGCAGCCTTTGCTGAGCATAAAAGACTTCTTATGAAAACAATAAAAAATCCTGCCAACCTTACACTTTTGAATGCTAGTGTATCTCGAATCAAGTTTATTTTTCTCCCTCCACTGGCGAATTGTTGTTTTTCTTGTTCGAAGCATAAATCTTTAACAATTTGCCAACGGGGTCAGAAAAATAAACTTAACTCAAGATAAATCCTCTGAAAACATGTCATAACACACTATATTAGGCAATTTTGCTCCTCAAGTAAATGCATCTTATTTTAAAGATATTTAGATCATTTTTCTTTGAAAACAAAACAAAAGCACAGATTAAGATACAGAAGCTCACTTTCTCAGCTCAGTCCCTAAAACACACGGTGCGTTCATCTGTTCAGGGAGCGCACAAGTGTTTTCTGTCAGTCTAAGTGACCCATTTATTTCGGCGGAGGGCTGTGTCTCGTTCCTGGTGTTCATGCTAATGACTGAGGGGGGAAGGTTGGTGACTCATATGTTTAACAGCACTGTCAACATCCTCTCATTTTCAAGCCCCCGCATTCTCCCTCTATATTCTCTAACACTCGTCTATCTCTCGCCGTCATTTCTGCCCCCGCTCAATCAATACAGGTCAGCAATAATGCATGAGTCAAGCCAGGCTTCTCCGCTCAACCAATCCTGCCGTTCTCTGTATGCTGCTGCTGTCGAACATCATGCTTCCGTTTTGTACCTTCATGCATTTCCCCGAAACCACCTGAATGTATTTCTAGACATCATATTTATTTCTGCAGCCCGAAGTGCCGCGAGGGAAAATCGGGAAATTATTTTCCATCTGTGTTTAACTCGACTCTCCCTTGCTTTCTTCTCAGCTAACAAATGTATTTTCTGAAGACATTTTGCTCCATTTGGGTTGTAGGATTGTTAAAATGTCAAGTTTTACTGAATGCTATTCATGCATGTACGATGGAGGGGAAAAGTTCATGGAAAACAGCATGAATTTAAGACTTTTTTTTTTTTTACATGCTGCACTACTTATGGTGTTCTTGTCATTTTCTGGAGCTCAACAGCTACTGTATTTATTCACATCCACTGGACTGGATGGACAAAGAATGCTGTGTTCCACCAAATAAATAAATAAATAAAAGAAATTAAAGAAAAGAAATTAAAAGAAAAAAATCTTATGGTTTTGTAACGACATGAGAGTTAGTAAATGGCACAGACAGGATTGATACTGTTAACTAAAACTAAAACTGAAAGTAAAAGTAAAACCAATACTTTAAATTGAACAAACGTTAACTGAAATGAGAAAAATTTTTATTAGATTAAAAATTAAATTAAATAAAATTAAAAATTAAATTAAATTAAAAATTAAATTAAATTAAATTAAATTAAATTAAATTAAATTAAATTAAATTAAATTAAATTAAATTAAATTACACTTTATTTCAGCTAATGATCAAGGCAACATTTCTCATTTTAATTTAATTTAACTAAAATTACTAAAAATGTACTAAAATGACTACAATGGAAATAAATAATTAACATTTAACTATATAACTAAATAGACATAAATAAAAAAAATACTAAAAAATAACAAAACACAACAAAATTTCTAACAATACAACTGAATTAAAATTGAAAGAAAAAAAATTAAATTAAAAACTGGTTTAAAATATTAATAAAAACAACAATGGTATCACTGATACTAAAATATCACTGGAAGAATCAAAGCTGAACGCAAAATTAATTTGCATTGAAACGCAAATGAAGGAAGTGGTTCTCACCCAATTTTAAGTTCTAAACCTGGAAAAGCCATTTAAAAAAATGTGCTATATGTGGTTTTAATGAATATACTTTTTATGCAAATCTCTAAAATATTTTGGAAATTGAGTACACTGGATTTTTCGAATTGTTAAAGTTCTAAATTGTAGTACGTTTTATAAGAAAATACTATTTTAGTGTTTCTACTTCAAAATTTCAGTTTTAATTCAATGTTACACTGTAAAAATATGATCAGTAAGTCATGGCAACTTATGTTTTTACATTACTTAAAATAAGTTGAGCAGTTTCACCTTTTTTATATGTTTTAAGTCAGTTAAATGTAATTTAATTTGAAATAACTTAGCTGAACTTTAGTTTTTTTAGTTGAAATAGGTGGAAAGTTTACAGTTTCTTTGTAATTGTTTGTGAAATTTGCTAGCCATTTTTGAGTGAAAAACAACTTCTACACCATATTTCCCCAGTAAAAAACATTGTTGAAGATCCTGATCATCAAATATTGCTGTTATCAAATATTGTTTTGGACAATGAGTTTGAGAACCACTGCTTTTAGGAAACACTTACTGCAGCCAACTTGGCAACGCTCCCGAGCAGCTATTTTCTGTCTCAGTAATAGTCGTGCTCGTACAGCTCCTATCAAGTTAACTGGGGAAAAAACAAGAGGTTTTCGGTTCAATAACACATCAGCAATCAAATCTGACAGCAATAATGACAACAGCGGTCTCCTCCTCCCAATACGGTCTCTGGTGTTTTGCTTCTACACAGTACTTGAACATTAGAAGCCATTAATGCAGCACTCAGGACAAACCAGAATGTCACTAGCAGCTTAAAGGGACAGTCTACCCAAAACTGCATATTCATCCTTCATGCACCCTCATGTCTTTCTAAACCTGTATGCATTTCTTTCTTATGCAGAATACAAAAACACAAAAAAGTAAAACCCAACAAAGCTGGAGTTCATTGACTTCCATTGCATGGACCAAAAAAAAAAAAAAAAAAAAAAAAAAAAAAAACAGACATTTCTCAAAATAAAGTCTAAGTTGTAATTTATTTCTGTGATGCAAAGCTGAATTTTCAGCATCATTACTCCAGTCTTCAGTGTCACATGATCCTTCAGAAATCAATCTAATATGTTGATTTGCTGCTCAAAAAACATTTCTGATTATTAGCAACAGTTGTGCTGCATAATATTTTAGTGGAAACTGTGATGCATTTAAGGTTTTAGGATGCTTTGATAAATAGAAAGTTCAAAAGAACATCATTTATTTGAAACAGAATATTTTGTAACATTATGAATGTCTTTACTTTCAATTTTATATATATATATATATATATATATATATATATATATATATATATATTTAATTTAATTTATAAATATAATTTATAAAATATAAAATAAAATAAAATAAATCCATCTGTATTTCTCAACTCTCCTGCCCTCCCACTTACCCTATTACACTAATAATATGGCACACACTTTTTTTCTAAAACAGCAGTCATTCCACATCTTTCTCTGTCTCCGCATGCAGTCTGGGATGGGCACACATAACGTGCGGCATCCCACAGGGACAGCTAACACGTCCTTAGAGGGATTACGGCCCTGCTGATGTGCCACACATGTCTCTTAATTAAAAACAGAGCTGAACACGGCGAGCGCGGTCCGGAGAGCGGCAGCCCCTTGCTCTCGACCGCAGAAGCCGCATCTATTAGCCCATGCCCCGCTGCTTTAAAATGTTGTTGGGTATGAGTATGAATGAGATGCTGTATTACTGGCGAAACAGATTTAATTAAGCGTGACGAATGAAGTGATGTAGCACTTCACGCTAAGACAGAGCAAGACGGATTAGGAAGTCATGCTAGAGGGATCACAGGACCCAGACTTCAGACCTTACCCGGTCTCTACAGGCACATTTTTAGCTAAAATTATGCATGAACCTTGTGTGATGCCTATGTAGGGAGAATTTTAAGGCACTATAGGATGCAAATACAGTTATGATCATGCTTTCTTGTAAGATAAACTTCTTTGGCCAAATTTTAAGGAAACAGAGCATGCGTCTTTCACAATGCAATTCCAGAATGCACTGCAAAGTTCAATAAAAACATCCAACAGCATTCAAAATGGCAAATAAAGCAAGAGACTTGCAGAATTTCCGAAAAGTACAATTGCATACTATAGCAGAAATAGTAAGCATTAAGTTTTAATAGAAAGTAGTATGCAATTCATCAAGTACGTTTCGAATAAAATAGTTTTATTTATTTATTTTTAGATTATTTATGTATTTTTAATACCGTTTATCAGCAAGGATGCATTAAATAAATCAAAAGTAGCAATAAAGATATTTATAATGTTAATAAATAAACATTTATTTGGATTAGAAATCATTTGTGACATTATAAATGCTTGTTTTGAGAGTGTTAGAATGTCATAACTTTCTATTTTAAAAACAAACCACAAAAATATTAAGTAGCACAACTGTTTTTTATGGAAACTTGTTTCTGTCAAAGGATAAAATAAAATGAAAATGAATGAACGAATGGTAATTGTGCCTTTTTATTAATTCTCATTTTATACCTTTCAGTGTTGACTTTCATCTCATAATTGCGAGAAAAAGTCAGAATTGTGAGATAAAAAGTCATATAGTCATAGTTTTCAAAATTTATAAGATTTTTTTTTTCTTGAACACCATCAACACAGGAATACAGGTAGGCTACAGGAATAAATAACATTTAAAAACATATTCAATTAGAAAACAGTCATTTGAAATTGTAATATTTCACAATTTTGCTGTTTTTACTGTATTTTTTTTAACAAATAAATGCAGCCTTGGTGAGCCTGAAAATACTTTTTTCAGAAACATTAAAAAAAATCTTACCAACCCCAAACCTTTGAACTGTTTGAATGGTTTTATTAAGTATACTACTTAGTAAAAAAAAGGGAATAAAGTATGTGAATATGTAATGCAATAAAAGAAGAATGTTACATTGTTGTCATTGTTATTTCATGGAGTTTATGAAAATACTATTAAATACTAAAGTCGACAGATTTGCTTCATGTTCCAAAACTGGTCACTACTGAGGGTTTGTGACAGTCAGGATGTGTCTATGTAGGCGATATAGAGCAATACAGCTTACTATGATTTGGAACACAGCCAGTGTTTTCCCATTACACATTAGATTTCATTGTGCACCGTAACAGCTGACTGCTTCAGTAGTAACGTGATCAAGACGTGTGGCAAAACACAGTCATGAGCGTTTCATTTAAAGAGAAAATCTGAATCAATAGCACACCTCCCATCTTCAGCAACAAACACAGTTACCATTTGATTTACAAAACTAATTTGGTTTGTTGTTTCCCGGGCCTTACTAGACACAAGGTGCACTTCTTGTAACACCAGCGCTCGTAAAATGGTCACGCCATAAGCGTCGCACATTATAGAGGATCTCATCACATTAATATTGCATTAGAAATTAGGCACGGAGCAGGAGAATGGATGTACTTTCAGTGATTGGCTGAAATGCATGTTTTTGCTCAAGCTCACTGTCTGGAAACAAGCAACAGAATTCAATCAGCTTCTGAGACCGTCGCAGATATTCAGAGCTCTGTTGGAGCATCATCCTATAACTAAAGCCAAAATATAAAAAAGAATGAAGGACAGGGGAAAATACAAGAATACTCGAGCAACAGAGCGTAAACAACAACAGTTTCAATAGCCAAGGCCTGGCCGCCTCCACCACACAATGATTTTACACTAGTAACACAAACAAATATGAGCATTTCTTCAACTTTATGCATTTTTTTTTTATTAAAACGAAATAAAAATATTCTTGCCTTTCATTATGTTTCACAAAAAATATTTATTTTATTTGAAATAAATAAATAAATGCATAAATAAATAGACATCCTTTGAATTGAAACTAAATATATATATACACAACATTGTTATTTTGTATTAACAGTATTTACCTACATATATTTGATGACCTTCATAAAAATTTTTTTTTTTTTGAAAAGGGAGTCATTTCTGAGTTGTTCGAGTTTTGAATCTGTTCATTGAAATGAACAATTATACAGAATTTGACAATTATAATATTATACATAAAAGTTGATTTATACATATACACTCACATAATATTGTGTGTGTGTGTTGTGTGTATATATATATATATATATATATATATATATATATGTGTGTGTGTGTGTGCATGTATAAATCAATTTATATATAAAGAAATATCAAAGGCTCTAAAAAGAATCACAAGAATATTCATATTTTGCATCATTTATAATCAAGCTGTAACTTTGCAGAAAAAAGAAAAATTATGCAAAAAGTGTAAAAATATTTATTGTATTTAAAATACATAAAATACTAGTTTTAAATTTTATTTTTACAAAATCTTTAAAATGTTAGTCCCACCACAAAATGCTATTGATCATAACTGATATGTCATGGAAAAGACACTGTGGTGAAAATTTACATGACATTTCAGTTCTACCTCAGACATTGTTAATGACTAAATGACATAAACTAGTGGGAGTGTCGAGGGAGTTTATTTCCTAAGAGTCAACAGTGCCAAAAGCACCGTTGGCTGAAGAAACAGCCATATATAAATCTGTGGACGCACCTGTACTCAGTATTCAGCTCAAGCTGTGCCGCGTTTAGCCTCCTTCCACAGGCCTGCGAAAAAGCATCTTCTTACTGATCCGAGCCATGTTCGTTCTCTATTATCCGTCATCCAATCGGATGGCAGCAGCTCTCTTACGATAGCGTCAGTCATAGCACTGCATACACTCTTAGGCGTGCCTGTGGCAGAGCTGGATAAATGGATGTGAAATAATACCATGAAAGAGCCAACATGGCATGGCAGGGAATTTCACTGGGAGCTCATTAGGAAACAGTTTGCTGGAATGGAGACACATGCGAGCTGATTGCATTTCTCCGTCTGATGCTATGGATGACATTTAATCTGAAGCATTTGGGTTTTACTGCTCTTCACTTTCTCACTCTTTCTCTCTGTTTTGGTTGAAAAGGGCTGGGTGAAAAAGCTACAATAATATCTCTCAACATATTTCATCCTTTTAACAAAACTCATTATTTCAATCAGGGGAAACATCATTTCAGCCAGTCAGCCAATTAGAATCAAAATGATTAATGCAAAAAGTAATAAAACAATGAAAATCGGATTGAAAAATAATCAGGTTTTTCAGTAAATAAAAATAAGGAAGAATGATATTTCATTACATCTATTTATATTTGGTAATAAATAACATCAATATTTATTTGATGCATGAGTTGTTCATGTTTTGAATCAGTTGACTGAAATGGACAATTTGATCCAATTCAAGTAAATAAATCACTTAAGCTCTGAATTTTGAATCAATTAATTCTTCAAATTTTAAAGTCATTCAATTAAACTGATGATTTGAGGCCAGACTTACTAAACAGGGCAAATTAGCATTAGAGCGCAATTTCATAAAAGCGCTGATGGGAGGGGAAAGATAAATTGAACTGATTCATGTTAATGAATCATTCATGTTCCAAGTCTAAAATACATTTTATTGTCAGGGTTTCAATGAATTAATTGAAATGGACAGTTTGAACTGATTCACATACATGAATCATTCAAGTCAAGTTTTGAATCAATTCGTTGTTCAAGTTTTGAATCAATTTGATAGTCAGCCATTGAATTCACTGATTGAAATGGACAGTTTGAACTGATTCACATACATGAATCATTCAAGTCAAGGTTTGAATCAGTTCGTTGTTCAAGTTTTGAATCAATTTGAAAGTCAGCTTTTGAATTCACTGATTGAAATGGACAGTTTGAACTGATTCACATACATGAATCATTCAAGTCAAGGTTTGAATCAGTTCGTTGTTCAAGTTTTGAATCAATTTGAATCAATTTCAGCCATTGAATTCACTGATTGAAATGGACAGTTTGAACTGATTCACATAAATAAATATTCTAACTTTCAGTTTTGAATCGGTTCACTGACCAAGTTTTGAATGAATTCATTGAAATTGACAGTTTAAAAATGAACTAATTTGACTCATTTCAAATGAACTGGAAATGCCAAAATGCAAACACAATGCCAGTAAAATCACAGATACAGTATAGTGTGAACAGTCAATATATCATGCAGCTGTACAGTAGACAAGAAATATATTTCCCACAGCCAAGAGCCATGACTCTAGCCGTCTTCACTCAAAGCAATACGTGCATCATGTTGGAGTGAGTCTGTGGTCTCTGGGTGATGTTTGGCGGCCGATGCGGGATGTGATGAAAGTCGGCGGATGGTGAACAGTGGGTCTCCGGGCGCAGGTGTGACTGCTGGTGCTGCTGGGCTAATGCACATCCGCAGGGATGCCAGCGCAGATCTAAGACCTCAGGGGGAGACGAGAGCACTCCTTCTGCAGGACAACATCAGATACACGTGTGTGTGTGTGTGCTGGAGTGATTCGCTATCTCTCAGAGTCTCAGATATAAAAAAACAAACCTGCAGCTGCCTGCGGGTTATGTAAATGAACCATGATCCAGACAGGGGTTTCTGTTTTCCCTCATGTGTTTGTGACCTTGAGGAGGCTACATATACATTTACACTACTAATGGCAAAAGGCCTGGTACTTCAATCCGTACTAAAATAACAGTAACAGCATGGCAGTCATATACGAAAACAGACTCCTGTTGACTGACTGAGGTTTTATCTGTTTGGTTTGATTGTTTAGTCAGATACAGAATTTGCTCTCTAAGGTCAATTTATTTGAAGGCAAGCAACAATATGGTACTATAATAATCACTAACCAAATCTCTGGCCACCTTTTAAAAAAAAAAAAAAAAACATTGTATACCAGCCAATAATGCAACCAGGTATAGACGATGGCAGAAACAAAACAAAACAAAATGTGTACCTTTGCATAAAATATATCATTAATATAAAATTATATAAAATCTAAATATATAAAAAATAAATAAAATTTATATAAAATACACAAAAATACGCTAAATATACAATTTATAATAATTACTTAATTTGACTATATATATATATATATATATATATATATATATATATATATATATATATATATATATACGTAATGCTAACAAATTGTTATAAATCTTTAAATATCTTTAAATTGCTGGCATAACCCTCAGTGCATGTAACGTGGTTGATCTGTAAGTGTTTATATTTTAAATAAATGTATATTTTTATCATATATTTTGTTTAATATATTAATGTATTTATTTAATGTATTTCTGTATCTAATTTATTAAAATTTTTAATTTAGCTAAATATTTTTCTATAGTTTGTGTTGTCCTTTATCGAATCTCAAAAATGTATTTATTGTTCTACGATGATTTCAACCAATCAGTAAATCTATAAAAGTGAAAATATGTGTGACATGAATATACATCGCAATTATTATGCAATCAAAAAAAAAAAAAATTTTTTTGCTGGACTTTTTTTGACGTACATTTATGCCAACAAATTATAAGGATTTATGCTGTTCAAACTTATTTATTTATTTTAATTAAACAATGTTTTCTATATCAGAATGTTTTTTCTGTAGCATTGAAATGTAGATTGAGAATCTGACTTAAAATTGTCAAGACAATCCTAATTTACATATGTGCTTCCTGCTCTCGTGACCCGCGCCTCAAGCTGCCGCCAATTAGCGGCTCATGGAGCATCAACGCGCTGTAAACTCTGAGCTTACCTATCACAAGCGCCGCTGATCCACAATTAACTTATCCAGAACATCTTATCAGAGCTCTCGGCGGACAGCAGATGCTCGGCCAGCATCTGATGTGCTTCCAAATGGCACAGAGAAGCGGGCACCCGCAGCGTGTCTCAATCAGGTACTATACACAGATGCAAATTAGTAGTGAGGATTTTGATTTGCCCAAATCAGTGCTGGGTAGTAACTGATTAGATGTAATCTGGATTATGTAATAAGATTTCAAAAATTAAGTACTTTTAATTAGATTCTGTTTGAAAATACTTGTAATCAGACTTACAGTTTTAAAATTTGATTACATGATTACATATTCACACATTAGCAACAAATTATAATTCACTAAAAATCACAAACCCCGTTTTGGAAATCCAATGAATAGAACATATTTTCTTTCTCTTCGTATTTTTATATCAATATGTGACCCTGAACCACAAAACCAGTCATAAGGGTCGATTTTTTCGAAATTGAGATTTATACATCATCTGAAAGCTGAATAAATAAGCTTTCCATTGATGTATGGTTTGTTAGGAGGACAATATTTGACTGAGATACAACTACTATATAAATCTGGAATCTGAGGATGCAAAAAAATCAAAATATTGAGAAAATCATCTTTAAAGTTGTCCAAATATACAAATAAAGTTCTTATATTTGTATTTTAATATTAAGTTTTTATGTTTTTATATTTTTAAAGTTTGAAATTTATATTATATGTACATGATCTTTACTAATGTTCCTAATGATTTTTGGCATAAAAGAAAAATCAATAATTTTGACCCATACAATGTATTTTTGGCTATTGCTACAAATATACCCCAGAGACTTAAGACAGGTTTTGTGCTCCAGGGTCACACATGGTACAAAATCATCTTGTTTAAATCAATGTGATAAACAGGTTAGGTCAAAAGTAATCTAAAAATAATCAAAGAGTAGTCCGATTATATTACCAAAAATGTATAATGGATTACATGACAAACTACAATTTTTATCATGTAATTTGGAATTAGTAACAGATTACATTTTGTTAGTAATCTACCCAGCACTGATCCTAATGAATGATTCATCCATTCATATAAATCTACGTGACTTGAGAAAGTGAGTGTTATGCACCAGGTTTTTGCCCAGTAAGGCAGATTGAATATTCTGTCCTCTATTTTGTACGTAACAAATGAATTGAGAGTTTCAAAAAAAGCCCACAAACAGGACAGACTCAAACAACTTTGATCAATCATGTTCGTTTGTTCAGATTTCTCATGTGCAATCAGTTCATTTATGAACACGTCTCATTCAGTGATACTCCGAGGGCAAATATGTTCAGTAAACTCATCTAATCAATGAAATGTTCCTTTCAAGTCTGCATCGCTCATGCTGAACTCAGTTTCTCAGTCTTTGAAGACGGGGGAAAAAAATACAAAATCCACCAAACCGACTTTACATGCACTTCACATACTGTCCGAGTCCCTTGAAAGCAAAGACGAACGGTTCTTTCACTTAAAAGATTTGTCCAAAAACACTGAGAGAGAAAGATTAGCATCATTTGCATGCTATTACTTTAGCACGACACACTAAAGGAATTATGCAAATCAGATAATGGCAGAAACACAGCCAGAAAATTGTGCTTAATATCGCAGACCGGTTGTGAGTGGACGAAAATGCAGATCTGGGTCCTCATTTATAACCGTTGCGTACTGTGCGCACAAAACCTGCCCTGAAAGAGGCGTACACCACTTCCTATGCAAAAGCTTTATAAAAAATACCTGCACCTGCAAGCAAACTCTGACCCATACGTACAGACTTATTTTTTCCTGGAGAGAGAAAAGTAATGAAGCAAACAACGATTTTAAACTGTTTTAATTTCGATATAAATATTTAAATTAAATATTCCATTCTCATTAATGGAGATAAGCACTGAAATTACATAAAATCATTACGCAGCAGTAAAACCAAAATTAGGCTATATGAATTTAGACATAGCGTATTTGTAGTGGATGCGCTTGAAAAATGTTCCTGTGGTATGCTATGTTTTAATGACAGTGAGGAGTGCTATAGGTGCACACTAATTTATCTTTGAACTAAACTGCACTAAATATTGTTAGCGAGAACAATGTTCTATGATGCGCACTTACTTCGATAATAGCTTACTGTACATCCGCAGCTGCACGGAGGTGTTAATGTCATGTGAAGGCATCTCCACAACATTATGAAAAATACAACTGTATTTGAAGGATAGAATCTGAAAAAAAAAAAAAAAAAAAAAAAAAACGGTAAGATTTGCACGTTTCCAGAGTCAGATAATTGTATTTACACTGCAATAAATATAGGCCTATATTTTCCACTAAAAATAGCTAAAAGATGTTCACCTTATCAGCAAAACTGCATTTATTTAATTTAATTAGAATTAAAAACAATCAAAATATTATTTGACCAGTGGAAATGAACGAGATCAACTTTATTCTAAATTAACTATTTTAAACATTTTTTTATGGATATTTTGATATATTAGTTCTAAAATATAATAAGGATACTCGATGATTTTTAGCAATAAAATTTAATGTGTATGGCATAAATGGCATTTATAGTCCGTATCTCATATTTCCTTAATGTCTTGTACCTTTGAAGGTGTTAAATATGATGTCATGTGGATGGGAATATGCATGGAAATGATATTCAGATGGGGTTATGCATCATAAAACTAGGTGTTGTAAGCTCCATATATGGTGATTTCGGGGAGGAGACGGGGTGGAGATGCATGTTCACACAATCTTCCCCTGACTGGGATTTATAAAGGGATTTTTGCACAGGTTCTGGTTTAAAATCTGAAAACCATTGTGCGTAAGCAAAATCTGGCTTTTGTGCCTACGTGCTCTTTTAGGATGAAATCTACGGAGAGTTTTATAAATGAGACCCCTGGTGATTTTAATATACTGTAGGTGTAGAGCTTCAATGTTAAATGTGAAATAATAGGTAAAAATAGAATAAAATGCAGACATGTTAATTGAAGCACTGAATATGGTGCATTCATGTCCAATTTGTCTTGAGGCATATGTTTACTTAATTTTAATCGCATGGCTCTGGTCTCCTGCTTCTCAGATGTTTCTCCTAAAAAGACTTAAATAGTCTCACAAGTTCGTATGACTTCTAACATCAAAAATTACTTTAAACAATGAATGACTATGAAACTCTATAGTGCTAGATTAATATTTGACTCAGTGTTTTAAGATACAAATACAATTACATTTTTTTTTTAATAATTCATATTTTTTTTTACATTTTTTTATTTTTTATATTTATATTTTCATATTTTAATATTTACTTCTTAAGTTATTTATATTTAATTTATTTATTCATTGTTATTTTTACATTTTTATAATTTATATTACATAAACTTATGACTTAACATATCATTATAAATCATCATGTATATTGGCTGATTAAGTTTGTATGACTTCAAACATCAACAATTATTTGAAACAATGAACGACTCTGAAACTCTATAGTGCTAGATTGATATTTGGCCAAGTGCTCTGAGATTATTGGCAAAATAAAATACAATTACATTTTAAAAAATAATAAAAATAATAATTTACATTTTTTGTATTTATATTTATTATTTATATTATTTTATATTTATATTTTTATATATTTATATTTACTTAAGTATTTTAATGTTTAATTTATATATTAATTTTTATTTTCATATTTTATATTAAATAAACTTATGACATATAATGAATTAACATATAATTATAAATCAGCATGTATATTGGCTGATGAAAGTTTGTGGCAAGAAAGTGAATAAGAGGAATTTTTTTGTGCTAAATACTGATTAAAAAAAGGTTAATGAAATTACCTCACAGCCTTTCATGACTAAAACTACTCGCAAAAAATAATAAAATATAAAGAAAACAATAAAAAAATGAATAAATAAAAATAATTAATTAAAAATAATATTAAATAATGCACTAAATACTGCACAACTGGTTAGTGAATTTATCTCACAGCCTTTCATAAACTACACATAAACTCTTTTAAATAAAATAATTAAGTAAAAGTAATAAAAAGTATAATAAATAAAAATAAATAAATAAATAAAAGTGAATGAAAATGAAAATAAAAAGTTAAATTTAAATTACAAAATAAAATAAAATAAAATAAAATAAAATAAAATAAAATAAAATAAAATAAAATAAAATAAAATAAAATAAAATAAAATAAAAATGAATGTACAACTCAGCATGCTAAATAGCCTGGTCAAGTTTGCCTGCGAGCAGTTGCTGAATAAGACACATGCTTTTCCATTAAAATACTGTACAACTGTTCAGTGAATTTCCCTCATTGTCTCTCTGTAAACACAGACAGCTTTGTGATCCTCACATCTCTCTTTCTCTCTCTCTTTCCTTCAGTCTCTCGCTCTCGCGTGAAGACGGCGAGGGAGGCGGTGGTCTTTGAAGAATGAAGTAGGTCACTTTTTAAAACCACAGTCCTTGAATTAGGAAGGTTGCCAGAGTGTTTGCTCCCCGGCGGCGCCTTAAAGAGCCCAGAAATAACCCAAACACCCTCCACATTTATCAGGATGACACGACGCTGTTGGCTTGTGATTTTGGACGGTGGACTCAATAAATCTCAGCGGATTGGGCTGTTGGTCCTCAGGGCTCTCGTACGCTTCCTCCCGGGCTCCTTCCATCCCCGCTCCCAAATCATGCCCATTGCACCTGCAACCCTTGAGCAAGGAGTGATTACACCTTACAACCTGGAAATTGAACTCTAGCGATGAGCACCTGTGCTGGATGAAAGCCCCGCACACACACCGGCAGCAAATCTTGAAAGCAGAGAAGTTAAAATCCTGAATTAGGGCCATGACCCCACAATTACACCACAAACAGAGTTAAAGGTGAAGTGTGAAATTTCTGCGCCACTACAGGCAGAAAACAGAACTGCAGCCTGTTTGTTTGAGGGACTCCACCAATGGCGTGGGTTTGACAGTAGATTTACACGTTTTCCACAAAATGAGTGTTCAGAATTGACACACTTCACCTTTAAGGATAAAACCAGATTTAGGTTTCGAGTGAAGTGGGAGAGGACAGAAAAACCACAGCTGAGATCTTTATATGGCTTCTCATAGAGAAATGAGGTTAAAAGGAGAGCAAATAAAGATCTTGCTTCAGTCTCCTATGTATATATTAGTAAATGATCAACTGATTGCATCTTAATGGCAGACATCTATATTTTTTGTATGCATTTATTTTTTATACAACATTTTAAATGTATCATATATATATATATATATATATATATATATGTGTATATATGCACAATAATATAATATATAATTTATTAGTTTATAGAAATATTGTAGAATAATACATTTTACAGAATAGATGTAAAAAATATGGAAAATTATTATTGTAAATTATTGTAAGAATACAAATGAATAATAAATATGTATTGTATATTTGTATATACAATATAATTTAAAGAAATACAGAAATAGTGCAGAATTACACACACACACACACATATATATAAAATGTATAATAAAAAATAAAATTATTATTATAAAAATATATTGAGATATTATCAAAATATATTGATAATATAAATTGAAATAAATGTATTATATATGTAATACATTGATAAAAAATATATGAAAAATAACTATTTATTTTATTATCAAAAATTTTATTCATATCCCAGTATCCAGTATCAGTTGATACTGCCTTTTTGTATTTTTATTTTATTTTATTTCCTCTACTGAATTTAAGGAAAATCATGTTAATTCTTCAAAGTTCCTGCGATATAAAAGAGCACTAAAACGATCATCTTGGGCTTTTGCTCATTAAACATGATCACAAAACACATGTCCACATATGACCGGATCCACATACGCTTTCTATCTGCCTGGAAAAATGTGGGAAATGCAGACTAGCAGCCGTAATTTCAGATTCATTCGGCTAAATAACAGGCTGTCAGCGGCCCGTTTCCAGAGCAGGGCTATATGTGTGTTCGCTTTCACAGGATGATGTAAATATGACAGAGACTGACATCTTCGTCTCAGGACAAAGAGAAGGATGGCCGGAGAGAAACGCCGCGATGTGAGGCGGCGAGAGGGATGGAGGACGACGGGAGAGAGAAAGAGACACAAAGCGACACACTTCCCTGCCTTATTTACACGTAGCTGCAGCTATGACAGGTAATTTGGCCAAATTCTCCACAGAGCTCGCAGCAGACGGTGAGGGGATAGAAAGAGAGAGAGAGAGGGAAGAGTAAAGGCACAATGGAGGTGAAGGAGGAAATGTGCGGAAGAGGACGTGTGCCGACTGCTTGACGCCGCCTGGCTGGAGAAGAGAAGGAAGAAAGCAAATGGGTTTCCAGATTTCAATCTAGAACCATGCTACGTGTGTGTGTGTGTGTGTGTGTGTGTGTGTGTGTGTGTGTGTGTGTGTGTGTGTGTGTGTGTGTGTCTGTGTGAGGGACTCTTGCTGCTCACAGATTCTGACAATTTTATTTATCACTCGCACTGAAGATATAAAACACATTTTTTAATTCAATTTCTCTGTTCGAGTTTATTACAGAAAGATCAGTTGGGTCACGACCGAAAACTGGGTCACAGATGCTGGGAATAAACAATACTAATGCAAATAACTTGACTTTGCACTTAAGTTGTGCAAAATAAAGACTTATCAACAAATGAAGGAGAAAAATCTTCCAGTGTCTGGTGTTGATGTCAAAGGCAATGTGTGCAATTATACAACGGTATTTTGGCTCAAATTATTATTATTATTATTCATTAAGAGACTTCTAAAAAGTCATGATGCTGCAGGACCATTTCAAATTTAAATTAAATGGTGGGAAAATTAAAAGACCTAAAATATTTATCAAAAGTTTAAGCTTTTAACATCATGACACCATTTCCAAAATGTTTCATTTTCTAATCCTGCCTCTGACATGTTAAATCATTTTTCATAATTGTTTTGTTAATAAAGTAACTTAATAGTTTATGCAACAAAATGTCCACAAAAACAAACTTAAAACCTAAAATGAAATGTATTAGTATTACCATGACCCAACTATATGACAAATTCAGTTAAAATTAAAAGGACACTGAAGACGAATAGATGCTGAATACAAAGAATAAAAAAACGTAGAGCATGTCCACAGCTGCATGAATGAATAATAATAATGATAATAAATTTTAAGTAAAATGGTAAAAAATAATAAAAAAAATAAAGTAGATAAATTATAATAATATACAAAATCAACAAAAACGTCCTTAAAATCACACAATAAAATAGATTTACCTAATGCAGTGGGGGAAAAAATACATTTTTAAATGCAATTTGATTTCATAAAATGCAGAAATCAATATCTCAGGGCTGTAAAATTGCTTTAGTGCCTCTTACCATGAGACTAGGTGTTTTTGTTGAAACTTATTTCAAGAGGGCCTATTTTAAGCTTGTTTTATGCACAATTATATTGTTAGTTGCCTTTTATTATTGTATTAAATTAATTAAATATTATAATAACAAATTATATCAAAACGCATTATTTAAAGTCCCCCTGTAGTGAAAATGAAGTTCTTTATGTTGTTTATTTCTCTATGTGTTGTTTTTAATATGCTTTTAGACAAATCATGTGCCAATCCATTAATCGACACCATTGATGAGTATTTTCTCTTTAAAACTGTAGTTTCCCAAAGGCCCAGAAACATGGTTTAAAACAGCCCTTGGTTTGCTACGTCACAATTCGGTAACCAATCATGTCAAGCGATAGATTCCTATCACTAACATGCAAAATAATTACAGCAAAAAACCCATGAAGCTGTGGTTTAATGTGAATTTAGAACAGCTAGTTTTAATAATAACCCCGGCAACAGTGTAAATGTATCCCATCTCTCCTGCATCGGTGTCAATTGCTATTGGAATCACAAACGGCTGCATTCCAGTCTACATGGCATTTTAGGACACAATATTTTCTTTAATATTTTTAACGAATCTTACAGTATTCACTGTAGTTGTCCGCTAGTAAAAACATAGGTTTATCAGTTATTATCCATGTATGCCATTGTTTCGCGTTTACTACAGTTCTGTGGATCAAGAGGCTGTGGCTGGTCTGAAAGAGTGGAGGCGGGGCTAATTTGTATATTCATAGATCCGCGTATAGTAAATGAGGCAAGGGTGTAGGGTTACATTCAAGCTATTTTAAGGCATGAAAAAATTATTTTCACAAGAAAAAAACATTTAATTATGTCATTTTAAAGATCAAATATGAGTTTTAAGGGATAAAATATTTGACTGCAGGGGGACTTTAGAATGGCAAAATTCTATTTCAAAGATGACTTTTAAGGGATAAAATATTTGACTACAGGGTGACTTTAAAATGGCAAAATTCTGTTTAGAATAGTTCCACCCATAAAGCATGTAACACCACAGGACATCCAGAAACCCAGCTTGAGCACTTGGCTGTGTTTTGGAAAATGATAAGTGGTTTCTAGTAGGTCCAAGCTATCTAATGACCAGCTTGAACCAGTAAATGACCATCTTAGACCAGCTAGAAACCATGCATCTCCAATGATACAAAACACAGCTGCCAGTTTACCAGCCACTTGATGTCCAATGTAAAAACTGGGTCATGAAACTCAGCTGAGCACCACTGAGATTCAGCATGACAATTTATAATAAAATACACACACGCACACACACACTGCTGGATGTTGTGGCGTCTGATTTATGCAGCTTTTGGTCCCTTCAGTTGTTTGTATCAGTCTGGCATCCGTCTGCTTTCGGGGGCCAGCGGTCTCCTGCTGGAATGTATTTTTAGCATATTCCTCATCTCATAGAGCCGTCGACTGCCTGTCAGCCCTCACAGCCAATTAGAATGTACTTGTTAATAGGGCGTGGGCTGGTTTTCCGTGGAGGCGTGATGGCTTTATTCTCCTGTCTCTGTGGCAGACCACAGACAGAGAGACATGGGAGATGAAGAGACTGGCCTGAGGCGGCTGCCCGTTATTGTGTGTAACTTCTGACTCACGGCTCGCCTGAACAGGTGGCAGTCCTAAAACGACCTCTGCATCGTCTTCCTCCAACATGACCAGCGGCAGCCCAGATTCACAATGAAAGTGACACTTTCCTGGCTGTTTTTCACATTATTCTGTCAGAAAGACTTGGTTATCATCTACTGAGCCTGACATGTGGACAAAAATAGATGTATCGTGGCCAAAAATGTGTTTGTTTGTTTGTTTTATTCATTCGTTCCCTCATTTTAGTTCAATCATTGCCATGTTTTCATTTAATTTGTTACAATGTGATTTACTAAAATGATTTAACCAATTGACGTAGTCACGATTAACTAAACCGAGGGAATTAATTAGCATGACGTGACCACAATTTGATAAAATGAGGGAATGAATTAATAAGATACAATTTACTATTTACTAAAATGAAGGAACGAATTAATAAGATACAGTTTACTAAAACGAAGGAAAGAATTGGTACGATGTGTCCATGATTTACTAAAACGAGGGAATGAATTGGTACGACGTGGCCACGATTTACTAAAATGAGGGAATGAATTAGCATGATTTGACCATGATTTACTAAAACTAGGGAACAAATTAGTATGATGTGTCCACAATTTACTAAACCGAAGGAACAAATTAATAAGACGTAGATACAATTTACTAAAATGAAGGAACGAATTGGTATGACATGGCCACGATTTACTAACACGAGGAAATGAATTAGTATGATTTGGCCATGATTTACTAAAACAATGGAACAAATGGGTAAAATGTGGCTATGATTTACTAAAACGAGGGAAATAATAAGTACAATGTGCCCTCGATTTACTAAACCAAGGGAATGAATTAGTACAGCATGCCCCCAATTTAAAATCAAACTCCAGATATGCACAGGAAAACTGTGTATTACAGCATCAGTTTGTGTAAGCATTTGTCTAAAGCCTTTTTTTACACCACATAAAAATTTTAGTGCATGGTATTGTTTTAATAAAGATTCTTGCATAGCTCTGATTTATCTAACACAATGTAAAATTCATTGTTAAATGCAAACTGATTTCATAAAATGCACAAGTCAACAACTTGAGGTAAAAAGTGCTTGAGCGCAGCTTACAAAAAGAGACACACAGCTAGTCTAGGTATTTTTGTTGAACCCTGTTCAAAGAGGGCCTATTTTAAGCTTGTTTTGTTATCCTAGCAATGCACGATTATATGGTTAGTTACATTTTATTATTGCATTAAGCATTGTGTTGTTCCCAACAGTACGTGAACCCATCAGAAAAGACCCGCGACCCATTTTTGGGAGGCAACCCATCAGTTGAGGGCCACGCTGATACTTGTGTGCGTGGCTACACTCTTCATTTCATGCATAATACACAAACACAGACAAACAATTTCTGAGCTCTTTCGTCTACCTCTGCATTTGCACTCCAAAAACACCATGCTGTGCAGCGCTGCATGGCCTTCTCTTGGCCTCACCATGGCCAATGTGGCCTGGGAGAAACAGAATGCGAGGAAAAAGATATGTGGGCATAGAATATCTACAGGGTGCAAAAACAGACAAAAAAGAGCATAGAAAACAGAGTGATGCAGAGAAGGTGTGGACCGCTTCTCAGAGGGTCTCTCCGGTCCATTCAGCGACGGGGAAATGCGATACAGTCGAGGACGACGACAAATGAAAAACGACTGTAATAAAACATAATCAAACTCACTGAGAGAAGATCACCTCCCCTGCTTCACCGAAGTATGTAATTGTGCTATAGCATATAAAGCTACAAAACACAAAGCAGCCATAAGCCAGCGCAAGCTGCGGCAGAAACTAACAATATGGATTTGTACTTCAACAGTGCAATTATCAGCAGTAAATGAAGTAGACAAGAAAGAAAAAAAGATGTTTAATAGCAGACAGGGGAGCTGTGATTATCAGCACGGCTTTAAGAAAACGGCTGCTATGGAATTCAAACTCTTTAGTCAATATTCTCGCGCAGTTGGATGTCATTGTTTATTGCTATCATGTGTATTTGGAATCCTTCATACAATGGAGCCGTTACAAAGAGTTTTGCTTTTGACCGTCTTCATTCTGTAAGGTTCACAAGAACATTGCATCACCGATCCCATGATATTTGGGTAAAACAGCAGTTTTAGGTCTTATTTTGTGGCAGAAGCTTATTTTAGTCAAGAAAAGACTATCTGGTTGACACAGAAATTTAATTTTTGTGCACAATTTAGGGCTGGGTTCGCACAAAATAGACTGGTCTGGAAAAATCTTCAAATTACGGCATAAAACGCAGACCATTTCACAAGTGCATTGAAAACAAATTGCATGTACCGGTTTTGGACTTCTTGGCAGTTTTGTGTGCATTATCATTTCAACAAAAAAATACGAAGCAGCAACTATTTCCAACATTGATGATAATCAGAAATGTTTCTTGAGCAGCAAATCAGCGTATTATGTATGATTTCTGAAGGATCATGTGACACCGAAGACTGGAGTAATGATGCTGAAAATCACAATGATGCTTTGTGTCACAAATAAATTATATTTTAACATATATTCAAATAGATAACATGTATTTTGATTTGTAATAATAATGTTATTGTTTTTACTGTATTTTGGCCTTGGTGAGCAGAAGACACTCATTTTAAAAACATTAAAAAGTATTGCCAACCCCAAACTTTTGAAGGGTAGTGTATGCTTTAGAGTTACTTTCTTTGCATCAGACGGTCAGCAAACGGACTGTGGGCGGTCGAAAGACGTGCAGCCTAAGGCTGAGAATAACTACTCCAACTAATTAACTAATAAAGTAAGTAGCTACCAAAGCTCACCTTAACACTCTCACGCAAACCCTGCTGATTTTTATTCAAGAGGAATGATGCTTCCAGGAATAAGTACAGTAGAAATGCCTTGCCGCTGGATACAACGTCTTAAACTGTAGGCGGTGAACTCTAGGCTTCATGGATCAGGTGATTAGCCGTTTTTGCCGCCAACCCGTGCAATAATTGGCCCCACAGTATGAGATAACATTAGCCTATGCTATTCTTAACCATACCCAACAAATGCATGCAAACACAGCCCAAGGACGACAAGAAGAGAAAAAAAAAAACAGACCAAGAAAAATCCATTTTCATGAATATTGAATTTCATAAAAGAAACCCAAGTGATTGCTCTTTAATGACCCAAAATCCACACACATGAATTTTTAAGCAGCGGCTGACACAGTGATACAACTGGAGGCGTGTGGAGAGAAAGAGGAAAGGAATCGCAGCCGAGGTCCCACAGGGGTTTGCGATGAGCTTCTGAAGGGGCGGTACTTAACCCAGTCCAAACGATACGAGACCCGACGCGGCTAGTGCTGGAGTCATGTCTGCGGTGGTAAGTTTGATGGAAGAAACTGCCAAGAATGTGAGTAAAAGAAGTAGTTCATTTCAAAATGAAAATTCAGTCATTATTTGTTCACCCTTAATTTTTTTTATTTATTTATTTTTTTTGGGGGGGGGGGGGGTTCAAACAACAACATCAAAAAAAAAATCAGAATCTTAAATGTTAAAAAAAATTGTATACACCAATAAAAATATTTGAAAAATTAAAAAAAACAAACAAAAAAAAACAAACCATTAAAGTAGTTCATTCGAATCATTTGATGGGAAAAACAGCCAAAAATGTAGTGCTGAAACGATTCCTTGAGTAACTCGAATACAAAAAATTTACTGTAACCACACATGAACACTGTGTTTCCCCACTGACCATTATTACTGACCCAAAACCCGATGAACACTGTACATATTTAAGAACATAAATCAATATGGTGGCTAGTTATGATGTCCCTAAGCTAGCTATGTTTTGTGAAAGACTAAATGCCATTCATGTTGATTGTCTCATTCTCTCTCTGTGTCACACACACACACACACACACACACACACACACACCCTGTACAGTTATGCATAAAAATACCACAGAAATAAAGTTAGTCAATATCACATGAAGAGTGCCAGTTTTCACCTCAAAAAATATGCATGGTTACAAATGTGATACTGATTTTATGCAATAGTTCAATAAACAAGAGGTTAATATTAAGAGACTAACGTTTTAGACACTATATTGCCTGTTTTTGTTTCACCAACAAAAAAAATTCTAAGCACAGCCAAAGCACTGCTTTGCATTTCTGAGCAACATGACGGTGTCAAAAAAAAAAAACAGTGAAGTAGTCTTTGTGACTCGTGCAAGTCTTCTAAAGTCATAATATTTGCACTACTGTTCAAAAACAGTCTTGATAGATATTAATACTTTTATTCAGCAAAGATACATTAAATTGATCAAAAGTGACCATAAAGACATTTATAATATTGCAAAAGATTTTGATTTAAAAAATGCTTTTCTTTTTAACTTTCTCTTCGTCAAATAATCCTGAAAAGAAAACTGTATCATGATTTCCACAGAAATATGAAGCAGAACAACAGTTTTCAACATGAATAATAATAAGAAATGTTTATTGAGCAGCAATTCAGCATATAAGAATGAGGATCATGTGACAGACATGTGAAGACTGAAGGAATGATGCTAAAAATTCAGCTTTAAATTACAGGAATAAATTGTATTTTACAATATATTACAATATAAAACATTTATTTTTAATTGCAATAATATTTCACAATATTTACTGTATTTTAGATCAAATAAATGCAGCCTTGGTGAGCATAAGAGACTTCACATGTGAGGAACATAATGAAAATCAGTTGTTATTTACCTCCATTGATTCAAAAAGTCTTATCATTGCCACCAAAAAGTTTTTATGTTTGGTTATACACCAAATTAAACAAATACAAAATGGAGAATGAGAAGGGATGATTTTCAGCTAATAATGAATAAAATTTTAGTCTGATCACAGTGCTTTTGTCCTACAAGGAGCCTATTAATTCTGTAAAAAGGCATTCGGGATTAAAACAATATGAGGGTGAGCAAATGATGAATGAACTGTCATTTATTAAGTGAACTAGTCCTTTTAAACATGGATAGTATTCTAGTATTGTGACTGATTAGCCAGCAGGTTGAAGTTTCCTTGATTAATTCCCTTCCATGTAAGAACTTTACAGCTTTGATGGTGCTGACTTTGTCAGGAGCAATTTGCAGAAGGTGTTATGACTCTGAGTGAATCTTAAGTTGGAGAAGAATGAATGTTCATCACGTCTAAGAGGCGACAGTGATGTCAGCGACCTGACCCGGAGCGTGACCCCGCTGCCTGCCTTCACAAGAGCAGCTCTCGTGTCAAACTCAAACACATCTCACAGGCTTAGCAATAATGGTGGTATTAATATTCGTGTCATTCCCATTAACCTCCATGAGAAAGGTGCGTCGCACAGAGACAGACGGGCTCGTATTACACGGAGAGATGGAGGATGAGCCGGGTCTCGCCTCCTCCAGAACGCCCCAGGTTTTGTAACCCTCCCAAAAGACGACCAGAAACCGGCAGATGGTTTTTATTGTGGTGTATTTAAGCTCTAGCTGGATGGGACTGGTTTTCCCTGAGGTTTCAGGTAAATAAGTGTTGCACAGACATACTTTGCTATTTTAATCCTGTCCGAATTGAGCATGTCTGTGTTTTCTCACACAACCCTGGTACAGAAATTATGGTGCAAATTACCTACTGTTTAGTGGGTCCACAGAGAAATCGAATCGCATCCGTCCTTCCGCTATATTATACGTCTAGATTTCTCGCTGCGCTGCCTGGTGCTTCTTTATTACGGATTCAGTCCTTTTTGCCAACTTTCTGGGTAAAATAACAGTTGGTGGTTCAAGTACTGCTGGCATCACATCCAGCATAAAAAGAAGCACTTTTTCAAACATAGATCTCTGCGTGGGCTGAAAAAAAAATCTTGTTGCACTCTGTTTGTCACTGTGAGCATGACACACACTCTCTAAAACAGCGGTTCCCATCTGGGAGTACTTGGAAAGAAAAAAGAAATTACGAATTAAATTTTTATTAGGGCTGTCAACATTTTAAAATGATTATTCATGTTTAATGTCATGATTTCATCGTAGTTTATGCATTTTTTAGAGCAAGATATATATGTGTGTGTGTGTGTGTGTGTGTGTGTGTGTGTGTGTGTGTGTGTGTGTGTGTAAAACTTTGAAATTATGTATTTATTTATTTATTTATTACATTTATTTTTTTATTATTTAAATATTCTATTATTCTAATTAAAATATTTTAATAATTTTGTATTTATTAATATTTGTATTATTTTTTTATTTATGTAGACAAAATAGTCTAAAAATAATAATATCATATTTAAATATTTTACATATATTGGATTTTAATATTGGAATGGTTTTTTTAATTAACTCCCTTGACATTAAAATAATTATCGGCTTACCATACAAAAGTTTTTTTTTTTTTTTGTATGCATTTATTTAGTAAGGACTCATTAATTTGTTCAAATAATAATAATAATAATAATAATAATAATATATTTTTATTTAAGAGATCAAAAATAAAATTTTACAGGTAACATATGTTACTCACTCTTGTAAAGAGTGTTTACATAATGGACAAATTCAGGCAATAATCACTGCAACTTTAGTAAAAAAAAAAAATATACAGAGTTCACAATTACAGTCAATTCAGAACATGAAATGACAGACTATGATGTAGTTTAAAAAAACAATCACGTCTGAGAAGTCTACATGGACAAAATGTTTCTTCAACATCGAGCGTGTTAGAATGCACAGTGAGTGCGGTAAATGCGTTTGATTGCATTTGTGCGCTGTTGGAAGCCGTGTGGGTAAGCAGGTGGGAGACAGTCTGCGAAAGCAACCAGAGGCGCCATGTTTACCCAACCAACCACACAAACACACACACATTACCCAACAGAGGACCATCAAAACAGCTCAGGCCAACGGGTGCAACCTCGCAATTTAATAAACACGTGGCATACCCGCAACGAGGCATAACATTAGTGCTCCTTGAGTGCATTACACAACACCGGCACCGCTGGAATATGACACTAACTGGGGTGTGAAAGTGCTTTGACTCCGGTGTAATGAGAGCGTCCAGGATTAAACCTCCGATGCTGTCGTGATTAAAGCCATCGGTGCAACAAACAGCCGTGCATTAAGAACGGGAGGGGTTTGACACTAACTCGACTGAGTAACCACCATCATCACTCCTGTGATCTACTTAGAGAGCCCATCGGTGCTTATCTCACTGCTACTGCCACGGCAATAAAACTAAAGCCGCTTTACTGGACATACGGTGCTAAAGAACCACATGTTCCATTTCAGATACGACTAATACAACACAATTGATCAAATGTAGAACATGATGCATATAAATAGCCTTTAGGCTCCATTAAACAAATAGCTTCAGCCTATTCCTCACAAAAAGCTATAGTGTGGCTTTAGAAGACTTGCAAAATGTCAAGTATGGATTGCATTTATGATGTATTTGCATCCTTTTTTGAGGCTTTAGAGCTCTGGTGTCCATTCACTGTAATTGCATGGGGGGAAATTGGTTCCTATTCTATAGAAGAAAAAAAAAGGGTTCTATAGAAGAAAGTAAGTCATGCAGTAATGAGATTCAGTGGAGAACAAATAAACACTTGCTGAAGTCGGCTTCTTTTCAGATGTTTCTTCTTGACAAAACATCTTGTAAGTTACTTATATAGCTAGAGTTTCAGTAGAGATCTCAACAATATCTCAAACTGAGTCAAAGATCTCAATCTAATAAAATGCATTGATCAAGTTTTAAAATGGTGCATATAAACAGTGTTATTAGGAAAGCATCAGTGTGGCTTCAGAAGACTTGCAATATGGAAAGTATGGACTGCATTTATGGTGATTTGCATCCTTGAAAGCTCTGGTCTCCATTTATTTTTAATTGCATGGGAAAACGACCATGATGGATCTACAGAAGAAAGAAAGTCATGCACAATAGTCCACAGGACACAAATGAGACAGTAATGAGAATGAATGAAAAGCTAATTAAGACTTCCTGAAGTCACCTAGAGCTTCACCTGGACAAAACACCGTAGTAATCTCATATGTGTCTCATCCAGAGTTTCACAGGATAAATCAACAATATCTCAAACTGTGCTCAGAGTCAAAGATCTCAAACTTATACAATGCAATTTGTCAAATGTTTAACACGGTGCATATAAATAGCTTTAGGTGCTATTAAAGTAATGGTGTCAGTCTGTTCCTCACAAAAAGCTGTAGTGTGGCTTCAGGTGACTGGCAGTATGTCAAGTATGGACTGCATTTGTGACCCTGGAGCACAAAAGCAGTCTTAAGTCTCTTGGGTATATTTGTAGCAATAGCCAAAAATACATTGTATGGGTCAGAATTATAGATTTTTCTTTTATGCCAAAATTAACATTAGGATATTAGGTAAAGATAATTTTCCATAAAGATATCTTGTGAATTTCCTACTGTAAACATATTAAAACTTAATTTTTGATTAGTAATATGCATTGCTAGGAACTTCATATGGACAACTTTAAAGCGACCTTCTCAATATTTTTTTTTTTTTCAAATAGTTGTATCTCAGCCAAATATTGTCTTATCCTAACTAACAAACATCAATGGAAAGCTTATTTATTCAGCTTTCAGATGATGTATAAATCTCAATTTTGAAGAATTGACCCTCTTGACTGGTTTTGTGGTCCAGGGTGACATTTATGGTGCTTCTGCATCCTTTCTTAGACTTGAAAGCTCTGGTCTACATTTATTGTAATTGCATGGGGAAAAATTACCATTTTGGGTTTTACAGAAGAAAGAAGGTCATGCACGAGAGTTCAGGGAACACAAAATATAACCGTAATGATATTCAATTAATAGCAAATGAACACTTGCTGTAGTCACGTTCTCAAAAGCTTCATCTGGACAACAACCCTAGTAATCTCATACTGTATGTCTCTAAGAGATCTCAATAATGTCTCAATCTGTGCTGAGAGTCAAAGATAGCTTCTGCTCAGGACCAGCTTAGGACCAGCACATGACCAGCTTAAACCAGCTCATGACCAGCTAAGGACCAGCTTAAACCATCTCAAACCAGCAGCCATGCTTCAAAACATACCTAACCAGCATATGCTGGATTTTTAAACAGCGTTGTGCTATTAAAGGAATAGCGTCAATCTGTTCCTCACAAAATGCTTTAGTATGGCTTCAAAAGATATACGCTATCACACTCAGACTGCATTTGGTGCTTTTATGGTACTTTTGCATCCTTTTTTAAAGCTTGAAAGCTCTGGTCTCCATTCATTGAAATTGCATGGGGGAAATGACCATTCTATAGGGGAAAAAATCATTTCACCTTCTATAGAAGAAAGAAAGTCACGCACAAGAGTTCACAGGACACAAATGAGATGATGAGTAATGAGTAATGAGTAATGAGAACAAATGGAGAGTAAATCAACACTTGTTGAAGACACCTTCCTCTCTGAAGCTTCTGCTCGACAAAACACCCAAGCAATCTCGTGTGTCTCAACAATATCTCAAACTGTGCAAAGAACTTCAACTATACAACACAATTTATCTAATGTATAACACCATGCATACAAATAGCCTTTAAGGTGCTATTGAAAGGAATAGCGTTGGCCTGTTCCTCACAAAAAACTATAGTATGGCTTCAGAAGACTTGCAAGTAAGGACTGCATTTATGGTGCTTTTGCATCCTTTTTTACAGCTTGAAAGCTCTGGTCTCCATTCATTGTAATTGCATGGGAAAAAAGCCAATTTTGAGTTCTACAGAAGAAAGAAAATCATGCACAAAAGACCTAAGGATACAAATGAGACAGTAATGAGAATGAATGGAGAGCAAATGAAGACTTTAAGTCGCATCTGAAGCTTCACCTGGACAAAAAAATAAAAAAATAAATAAAAAAATAAAATAAATCTAATCCACAGTAAATTTAACTAATTGAATATTGCTTGTTCCAAAGTGAGCCATATTTTTATGTTCATAGTTTTTAACTGATAAAATGCAATTGTTAACAGTTTTATGTTCTTAGTTTTTGATTCTAAGCTATTTGAATGGTGCATTTTTAAAACATGATCATGAAAAAATATATGCATGTGCTTAATAATAAGCTATTCCATGATTCATTTATCATCAAATTCTTGGCAAATAAAATTATAAATGATCTGAATTGCTTTCCACATTCATTTCATAGCTCTGTACTCTTATAGTATGACAACAACAGTCATCTTAATTGTTTCTATTCTTATTTCTCCTAATGGAAAGACAAAGCTGATACTCAAATATAAATGAGAACTCACAAGCTATGAAAGAACAACCTAATTTTCCTCTAGGAGAAGCAATTTTATTATCACTGCAAAAACAAAAAACAAAAAAAAAAAAAAAAAAAAAACACTACAAAAATGTAAGACTTGTTGCATTAAAAAGCAACCATGCCACCAACAGTTGGCAGTACAAAGTCCAAGATCAAGGTCTTACTGCTTTGTAGAGCTGCTTTTCAGCACAATTTGTCATATTTGAAGTTTGCATCATTTATTTAAACAATCTGTATGGTATACAGGGCCATATAAATAAAGGTGACTGGATTTGACAAATACAAGCCAGTGAAACATGAACAAGAAATAATTTACCATTGCTAGCAATGGTTCATGCTAGTAATAATTCAAGCAAATGCATATGAACATCCCTATTCCCAAAATGTGAAAAAATAATAAATAAATAAATAAATAAATAAATAAATAAATAAAAAATTATGAAAAATTATCGACCATTCCAGGCAGTGCAGGTAGTCATAAACCAGCGTTCCAAGGAATCGATCCGATCTAGAGTGCATGTGTACAGATTTAAATCAAACTGAGAGCAAGTCAATGACAGGAACTGTCTGCTTCAACTTTATACATCATGACGACACAATTAATCATCTCTTACAAACACACAGTAACGATGCACAACCTGTTGGGATGCGTTTGTTTTGAAGCCGCATCTGAAATCTCAGCCTTGAAGCAAGATTTCCTGGCATTTGTGTGCATGGTCTAAATAAAGCCAGTAAATGCCACAAATCCATTTTTCTTGACATGTCTGGGTATTAAAGCTAGACACATCCAAAGCTAGTTGTTGGCGCAGTGGTAGTTTTGTTTTTTTGGTTGGCAGTTTTGACCAGGCAGACAAATATTTGCTGCAATTGAGAGAGGTAAGGCTGCAGCACGCATTAGTGCACACTTATTAGGGTAGTTGGCATGAAATAGTTGACACAAGTCCTGCATAGTGGCATCCCAAACTCGTTCTGAAAAGACTTTATTACATGCCTTAATAACTACTGTGCATGCAGTTTACAATTACAAATCAGCTAGAGAAAAGAAGGGTGATTAAAATGATTTATAAAAATTGCAACCTTACTGATGTTAACTGCATAAACAAAAAGTTAAAATATCTTTTTTGTGCTTTACAGAAGAAAATATGAATGTGAGCTATGTCACAATGAATGTGAGAATGTGAGAAAACAATGACAACCATTTTAAAACCCCAAAATATAAAATTTGCATGTTATGAACAACCATTTTAAAACCCCAAAATATAAAATTTCCCAAATGTATCCACGTAATTTTAACCTTAAATTTAGATGTTGATTAAAAAGCATGTTATGCACGAACTACCCATTTAGTTAGTCTTTTATACGGCAACATAAAATTAGAGCGCAATCTATTCACCCTTCTGTCAAATCTGACACATGTTAAACACTCATTCGTTGACATAAACAGCATTTGTTATTCATTATCTGACTGAATCCAAATTATTTTTGCACTTTTAAAAATGCATTTGTCACACTGCAGGACCATTAAAAATCAGCTAATGAAGATAAAGAAAATGGCAAAGCTTTTCTTATTTTTCTTTCCTTATTTGAAACATAAAAGAAGATTTTCAATGTTTTTGTCCATACAATGAAAGTCAAAGGAATCCAGTGATGTTTTGGACCCCATTGACTGTAAATGCATAATCAAAAACAGTTCAAACATTCTCCAAAATATCCTTTTTTTGTGCATTTCACAGAATAAAACAAGTTATGGAATGATATGAGGATGAGAAAACAATGAAATTATTGATTTATGGCTGAACCCCCACAATGTAGAGTTTCTCCTATGTATTCACATAAAAAATCTTAAATTTGGTTTTTATAAAGAAAAAAAGTTAAAACAAAAGCAACCTATTCACCCTTCTGTCAGGCTTGACACAGGTTAAACACTCACTGACGGGTACAAATGGCACTTTTTATTCAGTATATCTGACTGAATCCAGATGATTTCAACAGTTTATGAGCTACACAACTCACTAAAGTGAATTATCCCTAAGAAATCACTCTATTTTCTGTCTAAAAAGCTTAACATTTATGCGTGGCAATATGTAGGCTGTGTGAAACAGGCCGTGTTTGTTCAGTCCGAGACGGTATGGATCGAATCTCTATTTTTACTGCACAGAGAGTATCATAATGTCATTTAGTCAATGTTGGCTAAGCGAGATGGATCTTAGCCTCTATCTTTCAGGTCTACTTGATAGAATCGACACATATATATCGGTTTCACATCGCCCACGTCTGTATTAAGAGATCTGGGGTAAACAGATCGATATCCATTGAGAGTTCAGATGGACACTGGACAGATGAAATAGAAATGGAAAAAAATAAATCTCATGAAAAATAGAATTATCTCTGTGTGGATACAGAAAAAACGGTTCGTATCTGCTGAATCATTGACTTGTCAGCAAAATCTCAACTGCATCATGACAGTTTTTCCCAACATTAGGCAGCTAATTGGCCTTTGTGAAGTTCTCATTATTGGCTAATGGATTTGAATGCGTGTTGCCCATGCAAAGGTCATGCGAGAGCGAATGTCACTGCTGGTTATTGTGGCTTTTATACTCTCTATGTTAGTGTAAAAGCCTGTCAAACATCAGGATAGTTTACTCAGTGTGGGGTAATGAAATATTTCTTCTAGTGGCAGACCCACACAATAGCCAGGCCAATAAATCACCAATTTTTGATCGATAACAAAGTCCGCTTGGATGATTAGCAGTTTCTGTGTCAGTTCTGAAATCTATCAACAGCCTTGTCAGTTGAAAATGTGATGCACGCCTCAAAAAGTTGAGGAAAGTTGCTGAACTTTGTGCAAACGAGAGGTGAGAAACACTGGCGGCATGCAGGCAATCTGTGTCAATCACGTGCAAAGGTTTCTGCCGGATTCAGACTTAAATCATTTTATTTAATATTATATATTTAAATTAGAAACTTAGGAATAGTACATTTCGGAATTCAAATGCAGTTTGCACAGCTTTATAGCGTGGCTGTGTCAGGATACACAATGAAAGTATCTGGAAACTTTTGGACAGTTAAGTAAAAAAAAAGTCATTGCATTAAATGGAAAAATCAGAGCAAGGGGCATCTGCAAAGCAATGATTCTTGAGTGTTTCTCAACTTTCTGAGCCACAAATGATTTTTAATCAGGTCAAGGTATTTATTTCCTCAGAGAAACCACAGATGGAGGTCATTATGAAGACATATGAACGTTACACAAAGTCTGACAACCAGAAAGTCTGAGGCTTTTTGTCTGAATTTGAATATGAAAAATAATATATGAAATACTAGATACATCACCATTCAAAAGTTTGGGGCAGCAAAAATGTCTTTTATTCATTAAGGGTGCATTAAACCGATCAAAAGTGACAGTAAAGTAATTTATAATGTTGCAAAATATTTTGATTTCAAATAAATTTTGTTCTTTTGAACTTCATATTCTTCAAAGCATCCTGAAAAATAAAATGTATCACATTTTTCACAAAAATATGAAGCTGTACAACTGTTTACAACAATAAATAATAATCAGAAATGTTTCTTGAGCAGCAAATCAGCATATTAGAATGATTTCTGAAGGATCATGTGACACTGAAGACTGGAGTAATGATGCTGAAAACTCACTTTTGATCACAGGAAAAAAATTACACTTTACAATTTATTTAAACAGAAAATGGTTATTCTAAATTATAAAAAATATTTCAAAATATTACTATTTTTACTATATTTTTTACAGCCTCTGTGAGCATAAGAGACTTCTTTCAAAATCATTACAAAATCTTACCGACCACAAAGTTGTGAACAGTGATATTGTTCAAAATGCATTGGTTTATTTAAAAATGCAACTTGGATTGATGTTTTGCATTAAATATAATGCAATTAAATTTTTGCAGCTTCTTACATGCATATACAATCAAAGAGCAAACTATCCACACCGCTATATGTTAAACACACATTCACACAAATCATGTGTTTTAAGCAGTATTAAATATCAGTGAAACTCCTTTTATCACCTCATAAATAAGCTTGAGGAATAATCACAAAAATGATGCTTTACTTCTAATAAATACAGGATTAATACGACTACAATCATTAAATGACCTTATTTGATTATGCAAATGGCAGAAAAATAGCGCAAAATGACTAACTAATTGGATGGTTCTATTTAAACAATAAATTGAAGTTTTCTTTGCAGGCAGCTCTCCAAATGCTGTGCAGTAAAAGCAAAGGCGGAACTGCATGAGAGGCTTCATTCAGAAATGAAAGTCAATTTCATTAACCATGAATATCTCGCTCACCCAAACAGGACGTAATGCGACGGAATTCATTAAGATATTAATTAAAACGCTAAAAAAATTGACTTTTTGGTTAATGATATTCAAATTGAAAATAGAGGAAAATTGGTGGAAGGCGGGTGATATGCATTTGCACGGTCGTGCCGCGCACACAGAGACGGTGGGGAAAACCGGACTGACGCCGCTGCTAAAGACTGCTTCACATATCCTCGGTATTCAACCTGTCATGTTTAGAAGGAACTTCATCGGCGCCTGTTGATAAAGAACACAAGGCACTGACAGAGAAATATCCCCCAACACCAAATTAGTGGCACATCCTTGGGTGATAACACACTGCCATCTGACTGCGAACCAAATTAGAGTAATACAAGCGCTCAATCACGTCGTGAGATCGCTTCCTTTCTCTCAATTAAAGAAATGTCACACTGCCGCCCCCAAACTAATGCCTCTACGTCTCTTCGCTTCCTCAATGGAATATCACACCGGTGCACACGCTGAAATTTAATCCAGATTAGCAAGATTTCCTAATTCACAATAACAAGAGCTGTGGTGTTAAGTGTGACACAGGCCGCATGCCTTTTCACAGGTTTTTCATCTGCAAATCCTCCAAATCTGATCTTTTAGCGTCTGAATGAAACACTACAGGCGAATAGGGTAAAAACTAATAGATATTACCCTACTTCAACAGCCGATTAATCACAGTACACTGAGACAATTGATTTGCTTTACAAGTTTTCTGAAATGTTATGTTTGAACTGATGCATCATTTAAATAAATATGCACTGATTTGCATACATTTACACAATATTGTACACTTACATATTTACACATTTACCAAAGGGATTTTATGTCCATAGAAAGCACATTAAATGTAAGTAAAATGTCTACTTTTAAGGTTTCAAATAAGTTTTTGGAGGATAAAATGTCAAAATTTGGTTGAAATAATGTCACATCGTCATTCAGTGTAACACAATATTAATGTCAAAATTCAAACAACATGCTTATTCTGACATCTACATATTAAAGTATATAAAAGAATAAGAAAGCATATTAAATTTTATTGTGTTTTAAATGAGTATAAAATTGCTCAGAAAAACAAAAACAAAATTGCAGTTAAATTAAACACACACCTTTTTACATTTTGGGGGGAAAAAAACAACAATTTAAAGCAGTATTAAACAATGTTTTATGCTTAAACCCTTTTTCATCTTTGACCCAGATATATCTATCTATCTATCTATCTATCTATCTATACTGTATATATATATATATATATATATATATATATACATATATATAAATAAAATAATATATATATATATATATATATATTTACAATCCCCTCTGTAAACACCTTTAAAATATTCAAAATATAAATATACATTAGTACATCAATATCTAAATAAATTTGCACCAATACGCATAAATGTCCAAAATATATTCTGAACACTGAATAAAGCCAAGTTTATTTATTAAAATTTTATTACATTTCTTTTGTTGACATATCATGTTGAGTTAAACAATATACGGTCAAAAGAAAGGAAATAAATAAATAAACAAACAAATAAATAAATAAATACCAATACTATATTAACAAATCCCTCTGTAAAACCCCTCAAATCATATCAAATATAAATATAAATATATAAAGTCTACAATATAAAACTGGAAAATAGATTGCCTTAAAGGAAAAAAACATTATCCAAAAATCCTAATTCTTTCTTGATTTTCTCTAACATATTCTGCTATTTCTTCTTTACAATAGTTATAGAAATATTAAATAAAAAATATAAAACTGAAAAATACAAAAAGAATTATTTTGCATTACAATATGCATTAATAACACTGAATACATTTTACAGTTCTCATTTCATTTTGTTGACATGTTGAGTTAAAGAAAATACTGCCAACAAACAAATAAATGAAATAAAAGCAAATGATATATTAACAAACCTCTTGGTAAAAATCATTACTAAAAAACAATTCTGTCATGATTTAGCCTACTCCACCATACGCTGCTATTTGTCTACTTTACAACAGTTAAATGTGTAAAAAAAAGAATATACAATAGGAAAAAAAAACATATTCTGCTATGATGTACTCAACCAAATGCTGCTATATTTTTCTTTACAACAGATATAGAAATAAACAATATATGACATGACAAAAACATTACCCAAAAAACATGATTCTTTCATCATTTATTCAGATATACTCTGCTATTTTTTCCTTTACAACAGTTAACAGTGACCACATCAATCAGGATCCAAGCAGAATGAAACAATCCCCTTTATGTCCTCAACATGAGGGGCGAAATGACAGCATTTCCATTTTTGGCTGAGCTATTTCTTTAATATCAGCTTCTGATTGCTATAAAATCCCATCTGCACCTTCACAGCTGGAACATCTAATAAGTGCCTGACCAAGAAAAAAAAAAGGATGGTAAAAACTGTGGCGATTAGCTCCGTTGGCGAATTATCACACTAGGCACAGCTGCCTTGTTGGAATTTAACAATACTTGTAGCGGATGCCGTATATCTGGCTGCAGCCATTTACATGTTTGTTGTCCTCACATTTAATGCTGTGGGGCTGATAAGATTCAGATCTCTCAGTAACCTCAAATTGAGACTTTTTCCACAGAACAAGCCGTGGAGATAAGGGCTGTGTTTTCATTAGCAAGGCATAGCCGAGCTAACAACCACTCATTACCAAGGTAATACGCAGAAGCACCTGCTTATTAGCGGCACATCTTGCTGGAATGACATTTTAACGAGAGAAGCACAGCATTAGGGCCGTACCAATCCTGACAGCACTCAATGCACAGCTATTCACGCCTATATATATATATACACATACACACACAAACTATGGAAAAACACAGTTGAAATGCAGTTACTCTACAAAATACGTCAAAATCAGGTCTGTCAGATTGTGATCTGTCCTGTCAATCAAGCTGTTTTTCTCAGATACAACATAGGCACGATTACTGTATTTTGCTTTTGTAAGTCAGTATGGTTGCATGGAGGTAAACAGTATGTCCAAAATCTTATATTGCATTTGTAATTTTATATTTCAGTTTTGAATTAGTCTTTTTTGCTTATTTTACAATAAAAATATTCTTAAAACAAGCACAAGAAGCACCACTGCAAAAGACTTAAAACATACTTTTGCGATGATTTACTCAATCGTACGCATTAAAAAAAAATAATAATAATAATCACAACAGTAATAGATATATATTGAATAAAGAAAATAAAACTGGAAAGTATAAATAAATAAATAATAATTCTGTCATGATTTGGTGTTAAAGTAACTGGTATATATTTTATATTTGTATGTATTTTATATTTCAGTTTTCAGTTGTAAAAATATCCTTAAAACAAGCTGGATTTATGTGAAAAGCAACATTTAGAAAACATAATTCTGACATGATTCACTCACCCATACATTTTCTTTTTATTATTTACAAAAGTAATAGATACACTGAAAAAATATATATACTAAAATGATACTGAATTTTTTTTTAAGGTAAGCGGTTGCAAATAATTTATTTTAGCTACATTTAAATAATAAAAAAATGTTTGAAAGTTTAAATGTAGATAAAATACATTGATTGCAACCTCTTACCTTAAAAATAATTTAGTAAATTCAATCAATCTTTTTTTTTTTCAGTGTATACAGTATATTAAATAAAAAAAATAAAACTGGAAAGTATCTTGTTTTAAAGAAATATTTTAACCAAAATGAATAAATAAATGAATAATACTGTCAAGATTTGGTCTAAAGTATATATTTGTATGTATTTTACATTTCAGTTTTGAATTAGTCTTTTTTACCTATTGTGCAGTACAAAATATCCTTAAAACAATCTACATTTACTTGAAGTAATAAACAAAAAAAAAAGACTTATTTTCATACATGTACAGTTCTTGAATATAAGTGTATTTTGTCTTACTGTATTTTTAACTTGTTTATATTTAACCCAAGGGACAAAAACTGCCAGTGCATTGAGACAAAATACACTTATATTAAACGTACATTACCTAAAAACTATGCAAGTTTATATAAATCCAAGTTTAGGAATTTTAAATATTTTTAACTGGAAAACAAGTCAAAAACAACTCCTTTTTTTTTTCTTTTTTTTAATTAATTGTGAAATTACTCATATTGCCATGAAAGATTTTGGTCATGCTGCAACTGAGAAAAAATAATGAATCAACCCTTATATTCTCATTTTAGGCTTATCAATCTCGGACAGAATTTTTCGGACAGAAGTCCAAATTTACATCAACAAACATTTACTTTGTGCAATATCTATGAAGACTTGAGAAAAGCTTAGCTAAAGATATGTTTTCTCAAAACAAACTTAATTCTAAATATTTAAACTTGATCTTGTTTTAGGGATGTTTAACTGAAAAAATACACTTACATTAAACATACATTCCCTGAAAACTAGCTTTAATATCTTATGTTTCTTTTCAAGTACAGTAAGTTTCAAGGATTTTTAAATAGGCTATTTCTAACTGGAAAACCACTAAAAAGGAAGCCTTTTTTGCAGTTTATCATCATACTGCCATGCAAGATTTCAGTCATAGAGTAATCAATGCTGCAACTGAGGAAAAACAATGAACAAATCCTCATATTCTCATATTGGCCTTCAACTTGTCATGTTGAATCTTATCAATCTTGTTAAAAAAACAACAGAGAAATAGCCAGGGGAAATACCTATAAAATTAGACAAAATACTTTTTATTTGATAGTGCAGTGGTACCCTTACCAAAAAGTAGTATACTTCAAGTTAATTTTTATTAAGTATACTCAAGTTCAAGTATATTTTTAAGTATACTTTATGTAGCAAGTATACAAATATCAGTGTTCTAGTAGTATACTTGTAACTGTATTGTTTCAATACTCCCTGGGACTAAATTGGCCCACTTTCTAGTATATAAAAGTATACTTTTAAGTATACCTTAAGTATAACAGTAGCAAACTTTGAGTACACAACTAGTTTATCTCTATGTTTGTAGTTTGTACTGCAATTATACTAAAAGTGAACTTGTAGGTATACTGAGTTTACTAATTAAATACTTTGTACACTTTGAAATATAGTCTCAGTAAACTACTAGTTTAGTAGTTTTATACTGCAAGTATACTCATAAGTTTTTTTTAAGTGAACTTTACATCATATTTTAAGTATACTGCTATGTCCATATTTAGGTTTTAATTTGTATATATTTTGTTATATGAATATCTGAACATACAAAACGTCCAAAGAAAGAACAGGGTATCTGCTTGTAAACGAAAACATTTTAATCTAGCTTCATGCATTATTTTTTTAAACACTTTAATGTGGGTAAGTTTCATAAAATTTGAACAATGAAAACATTTTGAACAAAAAGCTTAAAAAAGACTGAAGAATGATAATCAAAACATAGATGGAGTCGATCAACACCCCAAAGCTTGACTGTAATTATTACCTCTTCATCTGTCGACAATCTATTCCATAACGTTACAGTTTTGATGCTGTTTCATGTCAGATGATACTGTTACATGTGTGCATTTTATAAAACCAATAGTTCTGACTGGATGAACTGCATTAAAATGACTATAAAATGCATCTGTATAACTCTATGTGGCAAGTTAACCTATTAACAACTAGTTCTTCCTTCTCTTAACTTGTATAGGACAGGTTCTGCTTGTTTATGGGTTTAACAAAATCTCCATGCATTCTCACTCACTGTATACAGCCACATCTCCCAGCTCTAATTGTGTGTAATTACAGGCTTCCAGATCAATCTATCTTGCGCTTGTTTATTGCTGGTCTTTGCCACTTTTCTGCCCCCCCACTCGCCATCTGTCAGTTCTCTAAATCAGTTTTTGTTTACAATGCCGCTCTCCGCTCCGTCCATCCCGTGCGATACGTGTCGAGGAATGGTTTCTATCTGCCCCCGTGTTGTTCATCCCTTTCATTCTCTTTCAGTATCTTTGCACCTTTCCATTTCTTCACAGACACTCGCGGGGAGCAGCTGTTGAAATATTTATTGATCTGTGTTTCTTTTCTCTCTCTCTGCTTTATTTATTTTCTTCTGTCTCTCTTGCCCTCCTCCAAAGCAAAGCAACAAGGTTCAGTGCTGCCAGCTGTCAGAAATGGAGAATCCTCGACAAGAATTCCTTATTTATCATGTTTAACTCTCTGGTTTCACGGCATAGGGCGAAAGTCGGATGATGATGCAACGATACGAGCGTCTCTGACAGTGGCCCACGGGTGGAGGATCCTGCGCTGCGAAACAATCACTTTCCTAATCAGTTTTTGAACTGTTCTACAGTATAAATATCAAAATACCCTTAAAACAAGAAGCATTTACTGTGCAACACATTAATATTTGTTTTCAGAGAATATGCCTTACTGTAACCCAGGTATTTTAAGCTGTATGTTTAAAACAAGACGGAAAAATCTAAATAAACTTTACCCATGATATACTGTATTTAAACAAGACTGCACTTGCATTTGATATCGAAAAATCACTAGGGATGCGCTTTATGTTTGGACCATGTCTGTTATGTGATGATGTTAATGATTTTTTACATTTATCGTTACCGATAAATTTACCGATAAATTTATAGCTGCTCAATATGCATTAATGGCCAAATAAAAATGCATTAGTTGGATATTTAATATTTAACTGAAAACTTATTTAAGATGAATTTTGCCATTATCCCTGATCATTAACCAACCGATAATCAGTTATCAGCCATACTATATTAATAGGCTTGTCAATTTTGGATAGAAATTTAATGTCATTGCATTACTAAGACCTATTCACACCAGGTTTTACCAAAAAAAATCACCAAAATATGTTTTCCAGAAAAACATCTAAGACAACCTTTACTTAATATATATTATACTCAATATAATATATAAAAGAACTAGAAAGAGTATCTAAATGTGACCAAAATATTTTTATATTTTATAAAATATTGTAATTTTTCAATATATTTTCTCAAAACAATAACGCATTTGCATTTGATCTTGTTATAGGGATGTTTAGAAATGTTTATCTAGAAACCAGAACATAAATACTGATTAGTTTTGAAGAAATTTTGACGTGAATGACACATAATGCGTGACATGTTTGCCGCCAATGCACAATATTCGCTTTAATCGCGTCTTCCACGCAAGTTGCATGCCGCGTTCTCGTGCAAGCCAATCAGCAAAGAGCTTTTTGACACATCCAGTTGAATCAGACAATAGAAGAGAGTATTATTGTAGCTGTCTGTTATTATATAAGTCTGGAGCATAGAAAACAATTCAAATCAGTTGTAGTGGTAGTTGTATTTTATTAGCATGGCTACAGAGATGCTGCTATCAATAATAAAAATAATAGTAATGTTGGTGTATATATACAGTAGTAAAATGTAACACACACATTAATACAGGATCCTAACGTTATTCATCCTCTGGATGGTGCTGCTGCTGCAAACGTCGGCGTTTGGCTCTCCATTGTATTTGGGACTTTTTGACAACAGGTACAAAACAGCGATTGTAGTTATCTCCACCATGGTTGATTGTGCCGTTTTTTTTTTGTGCGAGTGACATGAAAAACATCCCACGAGTAATCTAGATTGAGTGACGCGATGCGCATATTTGCTTTGCGTCTGGTGTGAATACACCATTAGTGTGCTTTAATTTTTATAGAGAGTTACTGTAAATGACCTTTAATTAGTTGTGAGTCTTAAAATAACAAATAATTTAATACATTTCAGACGGAATTTGAACTATTGCATCTCCATGTTTTCTCATAAAAACATTCTTAAAACAAGATTTACTTAATGCAGTACTGTTTTCAGAGAATATCTCTCCAAGATTCCCACTACGCACCAAAGCAAGAGGTGGAAAAGGCCCATTAAAAATGTTAATTGGGTTCTCCAGCAACATTTGCATCAGATGACATGCGAACAGCAGTATAAACCACAGAATCAGCAGCCAGAGCAAACACGGTTCAGTCTTCATACCCCGCTGCTCTGAAATCACCATCATTTCACTTTCATTATAGGTCTGCAATGGCGCAATAACTCAACATTAAAAATTACCACCATTAACTCGAGCACTGAGGGACTGTATAGTCTGCAAATGTGCAAAGAGTCTAACGGCGGTTTTTCCAGGACAAAAACCAACTCGGAGACACGCACGCATGAACCTATTACCACATGCGCCCGGTGTTAGTGTCTAAGCCGTCGCTATTGATTCGCTGCCGAGCACCTTGTCTGCCATAATGAGGACAGGGAGAGTGCAAGGACCCTCCACGTCCCTCAGGACAAAGAGCCCACTCCAATCTGGACTCTGTATCCAAACGCGCTCTCTCTGACAGCGCCGACTGCATCTCAAGGACCCCAACCTTATTAGATTCTCTCAGTATGCCAATAGCATTTTCGAAAAAGATCACAGAAAGGCAGGAATATGCACATGTTTTCTGTTCTCGTCTTTTATTTTTATGTTTGACCAGTAAGCTTTGCTGCAAACATCTGACTTCACTTCGCCGGTGGTGCAAATAAGAGCAAAAGAGTCGGCATGCATGCACGGAAACATTCACGCCACGCATGGCCGAGCGTGTGCCAAAAATATTTGCGAGTACTTCTCTCACCCCACTTATTTCTGCCCCTACATCCACTCCGCTGCCACTTGAATGATCCTCTCTTCTGCTGTGTTAAATAAAACATGGGGCTTTTTTCTTTATTATTAAAGTGAGGCCCTTTCTTCATGGACATGGGGGTTGAGCTGGGGATTGCAGAAGGGCTAGGGAGGAGTGAGAGATGATAATTAAACATGCTCGTGAAACCTACCCAACGCCGCCGCCGACCAGTTTCATTTACATGTCTCTTAGGTTCACTGTAATGAAGACTTTAGGCAATCATCATTATTTATTGCAGTACATCTGACTGCCTGCAAAGGATAATATTCTGTGGCTTCTACAGTGACTTAACCCTTTATCCTCACCCCAAGCTCTGAACCGCCGTGTGTGGTCACAGATCTGTCACATTTCATTTGTCAACTCAGTGAACGCAGTGTTCAAATGTCTTTCTGCTACTGCAGCACTGCAAAAATCATTTTCTTACTCTGAATTTTTGTCTTGTTTTATGGTAGAAATATGTTAGTGTTCTTAAAGGGGTCATATGATGCTTTTTTAAAGATCATTATTTTGTGTATTTGGTGTAACAGAATATGTTGACATGCTTTAATGTTCAAAAAACACTTTATTTTTCAAATACTGTACATTATTGTAGGTTCTCTATGCCCCGCCTCTCTCAAACGCGTCGTTTTCTACAAAGTCCCTCCTTCTGACAAGCGCAGTCTGCTCTGATTGGCAAACTGACCCAGTGCATTGTGATTGGCCGAGCACCGCAAGCACTCGTAAGAAATTTTTCCATAATGTTTCATTTCCATAATCACAAGCTTCATCTTTCAAAATAAATGTAAAGACAGTTAATAATGTCCTTAGTTTTACCATCAGTTCAAGCCTGAAAGGGGAACAGAGTCATGTGACAGACACAGTGATGAAGCTCCTATGTGTTTGTGGTAAAAATGCCTCAGTGAAGAATGAAGACAGCTGACTCCACTGTGTGACCCTGTCTCTCTCTCTCTCTCTCTCTCTCACACACACACACACACACGACCGCAAAACTCTGCATTTGAACAGTCAATAGCAAATACTTTAATAACAAATCATACTTACAGTAGCTGATTCAGAAGCGCCAGATTGTTGTAGCAAAGTCAGAATGACCTCCTCTCCTAGATTCACGAAACGGTCGTCCATAAAATGTGTTGCTGTTCTGTTGTAAGTAATCTTGAAGCTTCCTAAATGCATCTACTTTTGGAAGGCCAAATAAAGTGCTTTTGCTTTCTCCTAGATACACACAGCGTCTCCCTGACATGACTGCTTCAACACTAACTGCACTTACTGAAACCACGCCTTCTCTCTTTGTGTGAACATTTGGGCGGCATTACACAAATATTCCCACATAGTGACGTAGAGATGTGGGGGTGTGTTAGAACGAGCTGTTTTAGGGGGCGTGGCAGAGTCTTAACTTTGATAAAGAATGTATCTTTGGATTTGAGGCTTTAGTCTTTCCAACGTTACAGATATTCTTAATGCACCAAGAGCCTGTAACAGTCCAAAGAGAAAGGAAAAATTTAAATCATATGACCACTTTAAACCAATAAATATTTGCTTTAGAAGCAAAATGACATTGGATATGAAGTCTTAAATTTATCAAAATGTAGTTTTTTGCCTTAAACAACACAAAATATCTGCCAAAAGGTTAAGAAACCTAATCTTGTTTTCCATTTGAATTACCACCAGTGGCAGGAATTTCTTGTTGTTTTGGCAATAATCTCTGTTAATTTGATACCAATTTCATTTTGCTTCTTAAGTACTGTAAATACTTGACTTAACCCTTATTCTGTGCTGAAAATCCTTTACTTAATTTGGTGTTCCTGGTCAAAAATTGCTTGTAAAACTCTCATTATTTGATATTATGACCAAATCTTGGATTCAATCTTTTTGTCAACTAGTTTGCTTTCAGTTGGCACAGGTTTTGTGTTTCTTTTGGAACTGATTTATAGCAGGCCTCATTGATTTTAGCTCATGCACCTCAGTTTTTAAGTGGAAAACACATTATTTGTGGATAATTTTGGTAATGTTCACCCAAAAACTGAGAAAATTTAGAAGGAACTTTCTGTAGGCCTTTTAATCTTTTTTGTCAACTTGTTTTCTTTCAAATAGCGCAGGTTTTATATTTCTTTTTGGAACTGATCGATCATAAGCTATTATCAAAACTGAGTTTTTGCTTGAAGCAATAAAACATATCTGCCAATAGGTTAAGAAAAATAATCGTGTTTACTATTTGAATTACATTTATTAAAGAACGAGTCATTTTGCTTCTTGAGTAAATGCATCTTAATTTAACCCTTTTTCTGTGCTGTAAAGACTTTATCTAATTTGCTGTTTCCTGTTAAATTACTTGTAAATTTCTCATTATGTGATATTATCACTAAATCCTTGATTCAGTTTTTTTTTTTATCAGCTCGTTTTCTTTCAATTAGCACAGGTTTTGTGTTTCTTTTTGGAACCGATTGATCATAAGTCTCATTGATCTGAGCTTATGCACCTCAGTTATTTAGGGGAAAAAAGCATTATTTGTGGATAATTTTGGCAATGTTCACTTAAAAACTTGTAGGCCAATTTTGACCAGGAAAACCATAAGTGTAACAAGGCAGGGAAAAAATCTTTAAAAGAGTATAAAAATTATATATATATATAAAAAAGCCAGTATGAGCAAAGTCAGTATGTTTTAGTCCAATCTGACAACATTAACTAGCACTTTTGGGGAAAAGAAAACCCTCTCAAGCTGAACTGAACGAAACACAACATGAGGGTTAATAATGTTTAGACATTTGTACTGGAAAAAATGACAAAAATACAGAGTAAGAAAATATTTTTTGCAGCGAGGCACCTGAAGCAGCTCTTTAAAATGCTAAAAGTGTGCTCGTCAGCGACAGGCGTCTGGATATACGCCACTCTTCTCCATCATTTGATGAATTAGCGCTGTCACAATCACTAGAAAATGTACACAAACATCTCTTTTTAATGAAATTCAACTGCACTAGGCAAATAGTGCTCCAAATAGTGTTTTGTGAATTTATAACAAGTCTCATGTGCAATTTAAACACTCATGGCTCAATGCTAATCCAGCACGCTTAGCATTTGTTTCTGCTGGATTGCATTCAGTTCTTTAATACGACGCAGGGTTTTGCAATGAAATAACACAATGCAATCAAATTGTGTTTCTTTGGAGAAAAAGTTTACATGACCACAACATTTTTTTTACACAAATATAGTTTGACGTTTATAGTGTTGTTTAACATTAAATGAGTAAAGTAAATGGATTTTAATAGCCGCATTTGCATAGAAAGGAGGCATATTCACTGAAATAAGTAATGATCATACAATAATGATTAAACACTCATGACACAACTATTCATGAATAATAAGAGCTTAGCACTGAATTAACATGCTCAGTTGATGCAAACGTTTGCCTCGTGTTTATTTTATACGAATTTTGCACAATCACTAGAAAATGTACACAAATAATCTGTTTTTGATATAATTCAATTGCACTAAGCAATAGTGAAATTATAACAAGCTTCATGTGCAATGTAAATACTAGAAAGTAAAATGCTTTTTCAGTGCATTTAGTAGATGGATTATGGCTGGTTCTTGGAGTTTTGCACTGAATTAGCTAAATGCTAAAATGGTGCAAATGTATTTCTTTATAGTAAATTAACAAATCATAAAAAAAAGGTACACAAATATAGTTTTTCATCTTTTGTCCCCAAGCAATCACAATGTTACGTGAGTAAAGTAGATTTTGCATTCTATAAGCCACATTTGCATAGAAAGCAGGCATGTTTTTGCTGAAAAGAATAATGACTCTATTTAACAGCTCAATGCTATTCATGAAAAAGAAGATCATAACACTGAAATGCAAATGCTCACCTTATTGCGTTTTTACTTTTTTACATGATCACTATAAAATGCATAAACAAAGTACAATTTGCAAATAAAGTGCATTCTATGAGATTCCTTTGCATGGAGTTATAAATTAGAATTTTGCTTATTCATGAATAAGAGCTTAATGCTGAATTAGCATGCTGAATCGGCACATCATTACACTTATTTTTTACATGATCACTAGAAAATGCATCTTTCAAATAAAAGCACACCATTAAATGTGGCAGGTAAATAGCACAGATTTTTGTGAATTAAGGTGCAATCTAAAATCCATTGCTTTAAAAAATCTTGCTTTCCAAAGTGATCACAACATTAAATGAGTAAAGTATTTATTTTTTTTGTGAACAAAGTGCAATCTATAAGCGGCCAGTCTTTGCTTATATACTTTAGACAAAAAAATTCACATGATTTTTATGATGTTTTTTGTGCAAATTCAAGCATCTAACTGCATTGATTGACAGGTCCACTAGGTGGCGCTCACAGTTTCATTGTAGCTTTAAAGAACTACTTAAATACAATAAAGACAAGAAGAGAAATGTTGAAACAACAAAAATGGATAAATGCAAGAAGATCTCAGGTTTGAACGTGGTCAGAATGTGTGTAAATAGCGCTTTTGTAAATAAAACATTCTATACGCCTCATTTGCATATAAAGGAGTGCTGAAAAGTATAATGGCTTAAATCAAATGCTATTCCAGCACATTTAGCATCTGGTTGAGCTGGACTGCGGGCAGTTTGTAAAAAAAAAAAAAAAGGGTTTTGCTAAATGGTTTTGTATCTGTGAGGAAAATGTTTACAAATCCTCTATGGCTTGATTGCCTTAGCGACACATTTTAAAAAGTCCAGATCGCCAAAAAAAGCACCATCTGTCAGCGCTGTTTCCAACAGGTGTAATAAGCAATCTCAGGCTCGAAGCCCACTGCAATCAAATCAGCCCACCCCGGCAATGCGATTAAGTCAACGGCTCCTTTCCACTAGATGCGCAGGCCAGGTCTGATGGACTTCAAGCCGGCAACAACAAAGACAAACAGATCCAGAAACGACACAGAGCCACAGAATCTGAGCAGGGCCAAGTTTGGAGAGCTGCACATGGAAAAAGATAGGAGCCAGTTTTGAAAGACGGGGCATCTGTTTCGGCTGGCAGAGGATTGATTTCATTGCGCTTTCCCTGCCAGCCAACCATCTTGGTCCTGCAATGGGGGAGACAAACGAACACAAACCATCGCATTGACCCTCTTGCACCACCGTGTACCGCATTAACGTGCAGAATTGGTTATGATCTACTGAACAAGCCGTTCACCTGCTCCCAGCTGCCTGCCAACACATGATCTCCGCTTTTCTGATGAAGTTTGTTTTCAACAGGTGATTTTGGAAAGTTGCATGCTTTGGTGATGCTTGGGAGCTAAAATAATTTATATTTCAAGATCATATCTGCATTTTAAGGTTGCAAATGTGGATTAGCAATGAAGTAGTAGGGAATTTTTTTATGCTTTTTATTTTATAATGTTCCCATAAAAGTAAAGAGAAGCCAATTCATTATGGGTGGTCTAAAAATACATGGAGTTAAAAAAAAAAAAAAAAAAACATTTATGCATTTGGCAGATGTTTTAATCCAAAAGCAATTTGGAGTTTATTCAAAGACACGCATACTTTAAGGACAAATTGCATGCTTTAATGATGCTTGGGAGCGTAAATAAGTTTTATTCCAAGAAAATATATGTAATTTAAGGTTGCAAATGTGGATTGGGAATGAAAGTAGCAGTGAAATTTACTATCCAAAAAAGTTAATATTTTTAAAGAGAAGCAAACTGATTATAGGTGATCTACAAATATTTTATAAGGTTAGTGGTAAATACATACATACATACATACATACATATACGTATACACATACATAAAACATGTTTGCATTTGCCAGATGCTTTTATCTAAAGCTATTTGGAGTTTTTCAAAGACAATCTGTGTGCCTTGTGATGCTTGGGAGCTTAAATAACTGATATTTAAAGAAAACATCTGAAAGTTAAGGAGGAAAATGTGGACTGGTGATAAAAGTAGTAGCAAAACTTTATGTGTGATGTGTTAATATATATATATATATATATATATATAATATATATATATATATATATATATATATATATACATATATATATATATTAAAAAAAAAATTAACAGAAGCCAATTCATCATGGGAGATCTAAAAATATTTATATGTTCAGCGGTCAAAAAAAATCCATTTATGCATTTGGCAGATGCTTTTATATAAAGCAATTTGAAGTTGCTTCAAAGACAAACTGCATGCTTTAATGATGCTTGGGAACGTAAACAACTTTTAGTCCAAGAAAAGTCTGTACCTTACGGTTGCAAATGTGGATTAGGAATACAAGTCGCAGTGAAATTTTAAGTGTGATGTTAAAAATATATTTTTTATATAAAGATTTAGAAATAAACATACACACACACAGATATTTATGCATTTGGCAGATATTTTATCTAAAGCAATTTGGAGTTTTTTTAAAGAGTTGAATGCTTTGTTGATGCTGTAACTTAAGGTTGCAAATGTGGATTAGCAATAAAAGTAAAAGCCTTTAATGATGTGAAATACGTTATAGCAAATGCACTCAGGCTGTTGTCAAACTAGTTGATTTTTGCATCCAAAACTTGTTCCAATTTGTGAATACATCAGTATCAATACTATCAGCAGCTGTTTACATTTCTAACCAGTTAACGATTCAACAGAGATGTGTCATTAATATTTGTCCCTGGTTTTCTGCACTAAACTTAACATGCACACAGTGACATTTCTACAGTACTGTATCTGCATCCCCCAAAAAAAATGCAAAGGCAACAAGAAATGTTTCATACCACAACAGGCAAATTACACATCATTAATACTTGCTTCAGTTAGTCCAAAACAACTATACAAACCGGGCTCTGATGTCAAACAGACTTGAGTCTGGAGCAAAAGTTCTCGTGTGAAAATGCCCTTAGATACCCTGCAGGGACTTATTGTGTTGCAGTGTGATTAGTATTCACAGTGAAAACAAAATGTTGAATCAAAATATGCCCTGCAAGACAAACAGAACAAATGCAACCCCCCCCCCCCCATTTAAAGCAATTAGTCTTAAAAAGACAATTAAAGAGATACCGATTCATGGCTCGTTTTGGAATAATAACAGATGCAGAAGAACTCTCATTTTTTATATTTTGTTAACTTTCTGACTCTTCTAGGTCAGTCAAGGCCATATCATTTTAATTCGATTACATAAAGGACGTTAAGCAGCCTCTGTAGTTTCAGGGCATCTGTGTTGGGTCAAGGGGAAACGGTGATGCAAGTTGCACTAAAGTGTAGGTCACGTGACCTGCTCACGTGTACAAAACCAGGGCAGAGAACCAGAAATCTTCCAGCTACTGGTGTGCTGCCCACAATCCCACTGCGGCATTGTCAAATAAGTCCCAGTAATGTTGAGGAAAGAATGAGCTAAACACGTTTTGAGAACAGGAACCCCTCTGCCTTTGATGTAGAGACTAATGAGTCTTTTGCATTCTTGAGTTATTTGCATAAAAATACCATGTTTTGCACCGAGGTACAGGGATGGTATCAGACATAGTACTTCAGCATAATTGATAAACTCCATAAAAGAACCAATTTAAGTTACTCAAATAAGCTTTCAATTGAGCAGTTCTTAAAGGGACCATCTAAAGAACCCTTTTCAATGGAAAGATTTCATGAATGATAAAAGTTCTTTATGAAACCATCAATGGCTATAAAGAACTTTTATTTTTAAGAAAGTACACTCAAGATTCTATTTTGGAATCTGTGGTTCCATGAAGAACTTTAAACATCCATGGAATCTTTCCATTCCAAAAAAAGGTTCTTTATAGAAGAAAAGGGTTCTTTAGATTATTAAAATGTTCTTCACATTAAGAAAAAAAATTATCTTTTTGGGTACCAAAAATGATTTTTATATGGCATCGCTGTAAAATAAATAAATAAATAAATAAAAATAAAAAAAACATTTGGGACCTTTATTTAAGAGCATACCAGAATATTTATTTAAAAAATCGTAGTATTAGTACCATTTCCAAAAAACTATAAGTCATAGTAATTTTTATATATATTATTGACAGGTAAATGGAAATACTTGAAGATTATTGAGGAAAACTTATATAAGAATTACTTTCAAACAGTTTCCACTCAAATTTTGCTAGTAAATTTTAAAAAACAGCAAGTAACACATTGAATTAAACATAAATTTCAGATGTTTCCTGAAATAGTATTTTCTTGTTAGACGTACTCCAATAACCTTAATTTAAAAATTTAAAACCTCAAGAAAAAAATACTGTGTTGGCTATCTTTTTAATTATATAAAAATTGCAAACCTGCAGAGTCTAATTCTGTCACAGTGATATCTGTCAGGTAACAGGATGTGTGATATTAAAAAACAAAGTGTTTCAGTATTTTTTAAAGAGAAGCCAATTCTTATGGGTGCTCTAAAAATAAGTTATGAGGTTGGAGGTATAAAAATATATATTCATGCATTTGGCAGATGCTTTTTTTGGCAGACCCTTTGGATTTTATTCAAAAGACAAGTACGTTTTTTACGAGTGACCAGCTGAAGAAGTTACTCAAGTAAAAATATATTTTAGTTAGTCAGATTCTGCACTTCGAACTTGGATGGATGGATGGATGGATGGAAAAAGAAAAAAATAATCAATGCTGAAAAGGCCAGCAACTGTGAGCGAGTGTAAATTATGTGGTCAGTACATATCAAATTATCAGACGCCTGAATCAATTTCCCTTGTGCAGAACTGCTGAATTGTGAGAAAAAAACATAATGAGTTTCAGACAGATTTTCCCCTGAGCAAACATCATCAGCACTGTTGAGTCTGAGGGAGAACAAACTCTCAGGGTGTCTATTTTACCCCTCCCACCATCCAAAACACACGCTGACATGAAAATTAAAACATGCTCTTCACTCACACAATGTCACATGTCCTTCCACATACCTATTTTGCGAGCTTTGCGATGTTAAAGGATCAAATCGACCAAAAGGGAAAATTCTGTCATTATATACTCACCTGTAGTCTGAGAGTTTTTCTAAGGAACACAGAAGGAGAACTCTGCATGCACAAAACAGCTGAATGAAGATTCTTCCAAATAAATAACAACAGAATTTTCATGTTTGCATGGGCTGTTCCTTTAATCTCACATTGATCTGTGCATAAATAGCATTGTCGTCAAATAATGAAAATCTATTCTGATTAACAGATGATTTATGCAAGCTCTAATAGGTGGCTTGCATGCACTGAAGTGCATTTTTGTACACGCAAGGGGCACAAGAGACATTTTACACATGGAGTTCTCTATCAGAAATTTTGGCACCTGCATGGAGAAAAAACTCCCCCCACAGGGCAAGAATGATTAAATTTGTGTTCATCGTGGTAAAGGGCTCAAAAAGTGGAATCAAACATCATTTCAAAGCAAGTATTCATCCATTCACAGCACACCGAGAGCTATTATTCCCTCCCTGTGATGCCCCATGCATTCTCTGACAGATCAATAATGCAACAATAGAACTCCAAACCCATACAAATCACCCAGCGGTGTCTGGTTTTCTTCATCTTTCTGATATTAACCATTTCACCAAGTATGACTGTCTCAGAACGATCAAAAAGATGAGAGCTCGGAGTAGATGTCAAACGCAAATCACACAGCACTTTTTCAACAGTTAGTGTCAAAACCGCAGCAACGCAACACTTGTTTCTGCTATGAGATAATCATCAGGTTCATATACCACCATTTACTGAGAAAAATCACAAGCCAAGTAATTGCATGTAGATAATCAGCATGAATGATATTCACAAAGAATCAGGTGGAAATGAATATCGGGCCATCTGCTGGACCTATAAAGAATAGCCACAAACAACAACAATACATGTTTTTTTTTTTGTTTTTTTTTACATTAAAATTACAAAATTATATGTCTAAATATCATTATCAATTACAATGAATCTTCAAATAATATCTACTAATATAATAACTATTAATTTGGCTATATCAATATAACCACAACAGCATTAATAAATAATCAGAATAAATCATTATTAATATTTAGTTATTATTATTGTTTGCATATTGCACATCAGCCACTTAAAAGCAAAAATAACCATTATCGGTTTCTGAATATCGGTTGTGCTAATAATGCTACCTGTTGGTTCTAAAGAATATCCACCAATTACACCACTGTCTGTTCAACATTAATTAATTAATTAGAAAACTATAAATATATACTTTAAATGTCAATTAATATTTGCTAACATAATTACCATGACTGTGTCAATATAATATACAGCAACAACAACAGCAAGAACCAAAACAGCAATACTAAAATATTTGTGATGAGTCACTAGTCTCATGGCTATTTAGTTATTATTCTATGCATATTAGATATCAGACATTTAAAAATAAAACTAACATTATCGGTTTCTGAATACCGAGTCAACCGATAAATGCCACCTGCTGGTTCTCTAAAGAAACGCCACCAACAACACCGTCTTTTCAACAATAAAATTATAAAACTATAAATATACATTTAAAATGACAATTAATATTAATGTATGCTAATAAAAAGACCATGACTATGACAATATAATATAACAAAAACAGCAATAACTCCACAATGAGTCACCAGTCTAATGGTTATTTAATAAGAATATATGCATGCTGCATATCAGAAATGAAAAAATTAAAAATAACCATTATCCGATTATGCATATTGGGGTCTACTGATAAATGCCACCTGCTGGATCTCTAAAATATAGCACGCACCCAACAATGGCATTAAACCCTTACCATATAATATTATAATTAGATACATCAAAATATAATAATATAGAAACAAACAAAAACAAAAAAACATTTTATAATTATATATGCACATGTGTATGATACATTCTATGTAGCTACTTTTGTAAAAAAATAAAATAAAAAAAAATCAAGTAATTTAATGCATATTACTAGTGTAAAATAATTAGTATTTGATAATATATATAATTATGTTAATCAGCTGTTTTGCATATTGGTTATTATCGAACACCTAAAAAAAAAAAAAAAAAAAAACATCGATGTCGGTCATAAAAACAAAAACAAAAAAACAATATTTGGTGTCAAAATCTGTAAAGGCATCCACTGACTTTTTACACACAGAGATAGAGTCGAGGAAAGCCGTCTTTTTCCCCCAAGTGTTGATATCATAGACTGTATAAAAACAGGTTGATATGCAGAACTCGTGTGTTGTGGAGCGCACTTGTCTCTATGATTTGATAACACACGCATACACACACACACATGATTCATTGGCAGGTAGACCCCCGGAGCCGCATTAGTATTCCACTCCAGGTCCCAGCAAAGAATGAGGCAAGGAACGAGTGAAGAACATGTTCTCTACTGAAGAATTCTTGAAGAATTGCAACTTACCTTTCCACAGCAACGCCAAGAGCAAAGCGAGCGCGTGTCGCAACATTGCGCAGCTCATGTTTTGAGTTGATTGTTTGTTATTTCTCTGTCAGTTCTTGCAGCAACAGTCCGTTTCTATCTTCTATGAACGGGAACACGCATAAACCGCAGTTGTCCGTCCGTGTGTCCTATTTCACGAAACGTCCGCAGTCTACAAATCTTCCAAGTGTGTCAGGAGTGCCACAAGACGGGTCGATTTTCCCAAGTGACCCTTCGCAAGGAGACCAAACACAATCTGTTGGCGTTTGGAGTGCCAGAGAATGTATAAATAAATCCTTGCGCGGGAAAAAAAATAAATATATATATTGTGTATACCTCCTCAGTTTTTTTCCTTCAATTCAAGGGCATCCACAGAAAAAGAGAAAAGCGACAGCTGAGGTGGTTTAGTGGGATGTTGTGTGCTCAGTGAATCAGAATCACTGTGCATCGCATCAGAGCGGAGCACGAAAGAAGCGTCTGATTGACAGCTCAAGGAGAACCTCCTCCACCAATCAGCGAGCGTCGAGGAAGTGGGCCAGGCACCAAGAAGGAGATTCGACCAATCGTGAGCACGGAGGGGCGGAGACTCCAAGAGCGCTATGATAATATAAGGTGATTTATAGCACGCTCAGTGCACTGCAGTACTGGAGGAAAGGTGTTTGCGTGGACATGCACATTAGTGCTTTATGTTCTCTACTGGGAGAGGTGATTTGCGTGGGGAAACTTAGCAGAGAAGTGTTTAGAAATAACACACTTGATTTATTGGGTCATTTCTAAAGTGAGGAGCATTTTTGTGCACCCATCTGACTTAATAGCCTAAATAAAATATTAAACTCGCAAATTTTGAAGATGAAAACCATATTAGTTACACATGCATTTCACTGCTTTTGCCATGTCCCCAACTTCTAAAATAAAAAGTAGGCTAATTTATTCAGAAATATTCCTAGTAATGCTTCAAATAAAATACTGTTCCGATTAAAAATAAAATGAAATGGGTCATCAAAATCACTCTCCATTCCATTAATTAACAAAAGCCAGTTGCTTCATGACATCATTCATCCTCCAGGAAGTGACATCATATTGGAAGGAAAACACCACTAATTGGATTTGAATAATTCTGTGATGGTTTGTTGTATCTGTTCATTTGTTGATCCAGTCAGTCCGTCAAAGAACATTGACAAAACATTTATTTATACTTATTCAAAAAGCATAACAGACCCACATTTAACTAACAAAAACAGTTACCTCATGACATCATCCTCCAGGAACAAGTGACATCATTTTGGAGGGAAAACACCACCAGCAACACTAAAGATTTAAATAATTCTTTGATGTTTTGCTGTATTAGTTTGTTTGTTAGTCCAGTCAGTCTGTCACAATGCAATCACTATTTTTTATGCATATTCATTTTTAAAAATTACAGAGTAGCAGCCTATATAATCACCCACCTGATTACAGGTGCTGAACTTGATAATGTTATGTTTTTATAATATTATATGGAAACCATGGTGACTTTGGTTGTGGTTTTGACACTGACTCGTGCCGTTGATGGTAATTTGGTGGGAATATTCACACCGTTCTCTCACAAGGTCAGTGGCTCTGGAGAATTGTGCTCTAACAGGGTGTTGACTGTCATCTGTAGATTGATGGCTGCCCTGACTGAAGGGATGTCGCAACAGCATTTGAATATCAATATATGAACTCCGTATGATACTGAGCTGGAACTGAGCCTTTAAAAACGATAGTTCACTCAAAAAATGTTTTCAAAAAGTCATTATTTACTCAATCAACCTCTAATAGGAGTATTGCGGGCGACTTGGCCAACTCACTCAAGAGTTATGTCTGTGTGGGCTCTAATTTGACCTCTAATGCAGATGTAACTGGTTTATGAGTGTAAAGTGCTTTGAGGTTTACTAAGCATAAAAATGTTTTGAAGTACACTCATTTGGCATCTGTCTGTGAAATCAATTGTGAAACCGTTAAGAGATCTTACGAACCTTGCCTTGACTTTGAATAATTTTTGTCCTGATTTGTTGCATTTATCAACACATTAATGGCTCAGAGTTTCATTTAATATGCATGCTAGTGTTAAATGACAGCCAGGCTAACAGAGAACATTCTCTCTGATGTTATGAACAAACATTCTTCCAGTAACATTATTAGAATGTTCGTTCAAAGTTATCCAGTCTTTAATAAACGTTAGTTTAGATTTTTCTGAAACATTTTAGTTGGATATTTCGTCTAACATTTTTTAAATGTAACTACTTGTTTTAGAACATTCAGAGAACATTCAAAAGTAGCATTCCCCTAATGCAAAATAATAAAATGGAATGTTTCATTACCATTAACACACGCATCAACATAAAACAAAAACAAAAAACAACAACAAAAAAAAAACATTTAGAACTTTCAGAGAACATTCTGAAATAACATTTTCATAACATTCTCCAAATTTTTGCTAGTTGTGAGATTGAAAATTATACTGAGTTTCACATTGTGTTCATGCAGCAGATCAAGTTCTCATTCATTTCTAATTGATTTGAATCAACTTGTCTTCTGTTTTACTGTGTATTTGAACGAGTTTGTGCTTTCTGTTTGTTTTTGACGCTCAGAGAAAGATTTCACCAGGGCAGACTTGGTATAATTTCCATTTCAAGATTGCCATCTGAACGCCGTTGTCCCTCATCCATTCAGAATTCTTTGTGACAGCCCGAGACCTTTTCAAACGCAATCACGTTTTTCGATAAGTCTCAAGATTTTTCAGCAGCCCTACTCTTATAGTCTCTGCAACCTGCTTTGGTTTATCATTGTCATTTTTCTGTTCAAATTCGCTCACACCCACACGACTCCTTCAAGAGCAGCAGCATCACAACAGCAGCTGCACACACTTGTGATATTGCTCCGGCTCAGACTGCTCATATATCTGGAGAAAGCTGTCCACTAGCAGTGGCAGCTGCTTGGCTGGCACATTCAGATCTGGGATAATGCAACCTGGATGCTGTTTGGTTTCTGATTTTGTATTTGTATTTTTTGCTGTGACATTAAAGACTTAATAAAGACCTCCAAAAACAAGAGAATTTTAGTTTTTGCAATGTGTTGCTTACAAAAAAAAAAAAAAAAAGTCACCTCCTTTTTTTGAATAATGAAGTTTGACACTTCAGCGAAACCATGTACCTGCAATGCTTAGCATCTACTGAAGTAGTTTTCTGGCCTATTTGAAAACAATGACTGCTTACAAAAATAATTTCCCAGTAATTTCATACAGTGACAAAAATGTAGTGCATAAACAATTTTCACAAAACAATTACAGTTAAAAATGGCAAGTCTTACCTGAAATTACAACAATGTTAAACTTTGAAAAATCTTTTTTTTTTTTTCCTCACTGTAAATTAAAAATTAATCAAACCGATTTGAACAAATACATTGAAGAACACACAGGCCATGCATGATTTTTATTTATTTATTTATTTTATTTTTATTTTTTCAAAATAACCTCACAAAACAATCTTTTTGAAAAAAAAAAAATAATAATTATCTTTGAGGTTTTTATAATATATAACTCTAATTCATGGCATATAGTGTATATCATATTAACAATAAATAACTGATATCTTGTCACATTTTTCCTAAGTATTTGCAATACACAGAAGAAAATGGCATAAGATTTACAATTTTCACTCAGGAATGAGTAAATTAGAAATAACACACCGAGTTAAACCTGAAAGTCTCAAACAGTATTTTCTTCTAAAACACTCCAATAATCTTTGTTTTATTTACAACATCAAAAAATCATTGTTTACCGTGTATAGCGTATGTGTTTTATTGCCTGTCTCTCTGGATTTCTTGATCCATCACCGGCCAAGTGATTTTCTAGTTGTGCTTCTTTCTTATCACACCATGTCTCTTTCTTCTAACATAATGAAATCATTTCGAACTCAAATCAATTTTTCATGTCCATATGTTTATGCATTTGGTAAGCAGTTGTGTAATATGTAGGATAATTTACAGGTGGCCAGTCATTATCATAAACTAAACCTTCAGGGTCCTGATCATGCTGTCAGGCTCTATTTTGCAATAATGACATCAAACAAAACAAATCCTTCAAAACGTTTTAAATTTAAACCATCGCTTCTGGACAAAATATGAGTCCGTAATAACTCTTCCTCCAGTGAAAAAGTCCATCTCCTGTTGTCTCTCACATCAAAACCCATACACATATTT